>NC_140239.1:6307981-6342981 GCF_949987555.1 Borostomias antarcticus | reverse complement strand
AATAGTCATGCTCAGTCCACACAGCCCACTGCGAAGTGTCAGAAGATACAGAAACTAATAATATCTATATTCCTGTTCATTTTTAATGAAATTCCTATTCAATAAAATTATTCCTTAGTAGTATTCCTTATTATCCCTAATATTCCTTGTCAGCAAATACATTGTTTTCATTCAAATTAAATAATTGTAATACTTATATTATAAATATATATTTTTTAAATGTATACTTTAAATCGCTGTAAAAATGCTGTATATTTTATCCGCAATAGTGTCAATAGATTCTAGCATAATGTTATTCATCAGATTCCAGGGCACTGGACCACAGGACCATGTATGAGTAGTCTTTAGGCTGAAGGTGGATATTTGACACCACAGCCCTGCCAGGCCTCGCCAGCCAGTAGCACAGTCCCGCCAGTCTGCTGGTGTTGTCATCCTCCCTGTGATTCTCCCTTGTGCTGTAGCCTCGCCTGGCGGCCTGGGCTGCCTTCTCACTACAATCATCATCCTGTCTGTCTGGTTTTCGGTCCTGGTCTCATCTAGTCTCTCTGTGTGATATCGCCACCTCTCCCTCTGTCATCTTCCTCTCCGCCCGCCTCCTGCCTCACCCGCTGCCCCGCCGCCCTCCTCCAACCCCCCCCCCTCCTCCTCCTCCTCCTCCTCCTCCTCCTCCTCCACTCCTGCCGCACGGACACCTCCTGCTGCCATTGTGACCATTCAGTCCCCTACACACACACAGGGACTTTTCATCTGTCACGATGGAACGTTCCAAGGCTGTACCTTATATAGTGCAAATGTATTACTAACCATATTTATGGAGCATCCGTCACCCCTCTCCGTCCCTCCCTCCCTCCCTCCCACCCTCCGTTCCGGCTGGGGTCATATCTCTCCCCTGTCTGAGGGAATGAATCCACCCCCTCCCCTCCCACCCCCCTCTCTCCTCTCCTCCGACCTGTAGCCATCCCTGTGTCGCTCCAATTTATGAGTTCATTACTGAAGCTATATCCAGACCGAGGGGAAGCAGGGGGGAGGAGGGGGAGAGAGGGATTAGGGAGGGCGAGAAAGAGAGGAGGGAGGGGAGCGGGGGAAAAGATAAAGAAGCAGAGAGAGAGAGAGAGAGGGAGGGGAAAGGGATCGAGAAAGAGCAATGGAGGATGAGGAAATAAAGAGACAGAGAGGGAGAGGGAGAAGAAAGTGAAAGGCAGAGATGGGGTGAGAGAGAGAGAGAGAGAGAGAGAGAGGGGGGGGGGGAGCACAAAGACTGAGCGAGAAAAAAGAAAATGTCACACAGAAGTAGAGAGAGAGAGACACACAAAAAGAGAGACATTGAGAGGGGAGATGGGTGCTAGAGAAAGAGAATAGTTTTTCTCTCCTGCCTGTCTGGGTCTTGGCACTGCTATACTCCCACCCTGCACGCTGTGTGTGTTAGTGTCCGGTTCTAACCCTCATCTCAGCTCAGACCGGGGGGCTATTAGCAGGGGACAGTCTCCGAAACCCTGCAGCTAGCCTAGCAGGTCTGGGGCTCTGGGCAAAAGAAGGTTTAGTTATATGGACTCGATATATACATATATTTTTTGTAAGCAAGCAGCGTTGTGGTGATCCATTGTTTTGTTTTACAGGTTGTAAGGGTCGCGTTGGTTTAGTCGGACTCAATGGATGTACCTCGCCATTCCATTATTACTGCCCAATCAGTGGGGTCGATTCATGTAGTCGGCCGGTCCAAACTACATTTAACACATCAACTCCTGCTTCGCCGAAGACGATTGCGATTGGTTGAAAGAAATACAGTGTTCCCCCCCATCCTCCTATCCCCGAATGGTAATCCAGCCAGACCTTTCTCCGGCGCTGGCACAGCATAAACGAAGTGTGGAGATCGGTCAGGCTAACGTGAGACCACAGTACCTGCGTTGGTCGGACACTGTACGTATTAGTTGGTGTCTCGCTCGAGTTCAAGTAGCTTGAGGAGCGGCCAGCAGTGCGGCGCGTCACGCCACAACCCGTCGTTGTTCGACGCTTGTGTTTCTTTTCACAGGAAATGCATCCTGTGTCTCGTTCGGCGCCTCGCACAACAGCAGAACAACAGCAGACTTTCCAGCCGATAGTTTATTCACGATGGACATGAATACTAACATGTGTCATCTTTTATGGAGCTCGTGTATTTGTATCCCCCAGTTTGTCTGCGAACTCGATATATTATTTCCAGTTTCGGTTTCTCGCAGTTTTCCCTCAGTGTGAGGGGAGGTGAGGCGTATAGAAGAGTGTGATTTGGCCTCCTGCCTCCTGGCGCCTGTGTTGGTATTCATTCCACGGTGACAACACCGAGCTGGTGACAGTCGCGCTCAGAGGGTTATTTTCGGCCTCACTTCACTGACACCTGAGTGTCGGCAACAGTGCCAGGATGGAGGCAGTGAGGTGGGTTTTGGGGGGGTGGGGGGGGGATCGGGGTGGTGCACCGTCAATCATTATCCAGAGTCAACAGTCTTTGAGACATCTCACAATAGCTGCCTCTCTATTCTGCTGGGTCCCGGCTAGGATTTACAGTACGAGCAAAGAAAAAAAGACAAATACAATATTATGTGCAAATGCAGATTTAATCAGATTGTGTACAGTACATATATCATGTCATACGAACGTGAATATTAATTCATATAAGATGGAGGGGCTGAGAATGATGTCCTCTGGGAGTTCCTGGTCACAGCTGTGCTCACCCCTCGCGAACAACAAAACACAGCTTTTCCTTATTTCTCTTTCTCAGTCTCTCCCAGGGGACTGGGCTTATGTGAAACGCCATATAATAACGTTAAGTGAGGTTTTAAACCTAATTTGGGTCGGTTAACCCTCCGACATGATGTACTTCCCCTGTTGACGGAAAAATCTCAGACGTCTACCACCCCCCCCCCCCCCCACACACACACACACACACAAACCCCCCGTGGAGTTGTCCTATATTGTTCGGCCCTGTGGGCTCTTCTTATCTCTTCTTACTGTAGCTCTTCTTCGTTTTCTCGTCTTTTACTCAAGACTACCATCACACTATGTTCCAGCATCCGACACCGAGCCGGTGGCGCCAGAGCTCTCTCGCTCTCTCCGCCTCCGTGCCCGCGGACGTCGACGCACCTCGGCCGGCCTCGTCGCACGCTGAAGAAACGAAAGGAGATTTTTGTCGGCGTCCGCTCCGTCTGACTGTGTTGCCACGGGATGCGTAGCCAGCTCCCGCAGCGTGCGGACGATTATGAGTGAGAGAGAGAGAGAGAGAGAGAGGGAGAGAGAGAGAGAGAGAGAGAGGGAGAGAGAGAGAGGGAGAGAGAGAGAGAGAGAGAGAGGGAGAGAGAGAGAGGGAGAGAGAGAGAGAGAGAGAGAGAGGAGAAACCGCTGAGGCCGCCTCCTCGTATCAGTACTCCCTCCACCTCTGAACGTGTATCAAGCACCTGATTGGCCACTTACAGGCTGCATAAGCTCTCTATTGACACCTAACCTCAAAGAAAAAGGCGTTTAGTCATTGTTGCAGCTCGGCGTACAGAAACCACTTTGTTGAACTGAGAAATATAACTGAATGTATTTGCATGTGTTAAATCACACGTGCATGAATATAGTATTTCATACACAATTTATACAGTCAGTACATACATGTGGATACTATGAGAGTGGTTGGATAGAGAGGGAAGGGGGAGGAGGGGGGCTCACACCCTCTGTCAGTTCAGAGATGATAGCCCTATGGGAAGGAAGAAACCAGTAGAGCCTGTAGGATTTATGGATTATAGTTCTGAATCACCACCCCAGGCCAGATCACGAAAACCTGTCCTCCATGTTGAAAAGACGACTCTCAGAGCATGAAAGAGTCTTTGGTCTTCACTCCACAGAGTGATCATCACTCTTAAAGACTCGAGGACGTTGTTAAATGCAGCCAACCCCCCAAACCGTCTCCCATCATTCACCCTGCCAGTGCTAATTGGGTTCCTAGAGGGTTTGGCGTTCCCTCCCGGTATAAGCTCCGCTCTGTCAGGGCCAGGCGGACACGTCAGTGACCAGTGCCCCGGTCCTGTGACTGTTTAGATGTGATCTCGTTCAGACCGCGTCTTTGTGCGTGTATAATGGCTCCGGGTTAGAAGGCGCAGCGCCTCTGTAAGCCAGCTGTGATGTAGAGCTGTCTTTGAAGTCCCCGGCTAGACAATGACGGCAGTATAGGGCCGCAGACGAAACTCTCGGAGATGAAAAGAGTGTGTGTGTGTGTGTGTTTGAGAGAGCGTCCCCGTTTCACACCAGGGCCCTGTCCCTCCGCATGACAGCGGTTTCTGTTCCCCGACGAGGCCATGAACCCGGGCTGTTTTGACAGAGAGATATCAGGGAGTATCTAGATATTGTAGGCTACACTTAAATATCTGTGTGTCATCATGGCCCGAGGCTGAATGAAACTCAAATCAAATTGTGGGTTAACAGTCGTGCCTCTCTGGCATCTCTCTCTCAGAGGATGATGTCCAGCAAGTCGGCCTGCCTGGGTAGAGCTACAGTATACTGTATACAGTGTCAGCAAGATAACTCAGTTTCAGAGGGAAATGTCATCAGAGTAGCATTTCATGTTGCATCCGATCCTTCTAATAAGTGTGGCAGGTCAAAGGTGGACGTTGAAAGAGTTTTCCGGGTTATATTAATGGGGGCCTTTCAAGAGAGTGAAGCCAGCCAGCTAGCCAGACACCTTGGTTTCAAAGCCTGCTATCTTTGCGTTCGGTCAGAGCCTCAACGTCCTTTATGGTAACCCCGCCCCTCCCTTCGTCACCCATCACCCCCTTTTCTTTGAAGTCAAGATGAGATACAATTGACTTCATACATGAAAGATGGAAATCTTCAAAGCTTTCGGGGGGCCTTGTTTGGGGGGTGGGGGGGTTAAATGGCTTCTTATCCTTCCAGGCAGGAGAGATGAGTTGTAGAGAAGCCAAGCCACGACTGCTTAACTAGGGCCATGGCCAGGAACTCAACTAACACCACCCACCCCCCCCCTTCTCTGGGATAAGGAAGACTGACTACCAGCCTCTGACGTTTCCCGTTTCTCCACCACATCTGACTCATGCACAGGATTCACTTATACTTGTGGGATAAAAAACGAAACTCCCAATTGTATATGTTGCCCATTCAACCCATAGGCACTTTTCCTATGTGGACAGAGACTTTTAACATGTGTTTCTGAACAGATTAAACACAGTCCAATAATGAAAAACATTACAGGGACCTCTTAGTTCTAGACTAAACTTAATATGTCTATGAGAACTCTGCCTTGGAGGGTTATTCCAATGTGAAACCCAGCTCTGAGTATAAACCGTGCGAGGGACATTAGTATTCATTGATTTAATGTTCAGATCGTTTTCCAGGCCCCTCTTCTCTGTAAGCAAGCAGCAGACAGAGACGGAATGTATTTGCGCTTCAGAAGGATTATGAAATGAAGGAGCCATCTCTGCCAGGAGGACTGACTCGTACTCCCCTCTCACATTTATTGAAACGTAAATATTTTTCAAAGATTCTCAGGGGTTCCAAACCTCAAACACCGCACCGTCTTTCTCCTTCCCCGGGCTGTTTTTGTTTACCTCCGAGTCTGACGTTTCGAGTCCAACACTTCTCACTGATACTCCATCAGGGCTGCTTGTCATCTCGGTCACCAGACAGTAACTCACGAGGCCACAGCCCTTAATTACAGGGCGCTGTGCACCGCCGGAAAGGTCCGGGCTGCCAAAAGAACAGACACAAGGCTAAAATAATTTCGGTTGGGTTGAAGAGGAAAAATAAAGTCAGAGCAATGAATGAAATTAGTGGAGAGTGCAGAGAAATTAACGACAAATAAGCATCTCTCTCTCTCCCTCCCTTCTTCCCTTTCTCCCTCTCTCTCTCTCCCTCCTTCCTTCCTTCCCTTTCTCCGTCTCTCTATCCCTCCCTCTCTCCCTCTCTCTATCCCTCCCTCCCTCCTTCCCTTTCTCCCTCTCTCTCCCTCCCTCCCTCCCTCCCTTTCTCCCTCTCTCTATCCCTCCCTCTCTCCCTCTCTCACCTCCCGCCTTCCCTTTCTCCCTCTCTCTATCCCTCCCTCTCTCCCTCTCTCACCATCCCTCCCTCCTTCCCTTTCTCCCTCTCTCTCCATCTCTCTGAAGTAACCCTGTCCAGATGAACAGCAGATGTTTCGGCTTCCACCAGCGGGTCACTTAGTCATCCGGGGCCAAGGCGCAACACATGTCATCATTTAATACGCCCGTCTCCAGATGAAACCCATCCCTCCACTCCCACACTCCATCTATAAGGGAGACACCTTGTCTGATAAGCCCAGCCTTTTTGGCCAGAGAAAGGCAGAGAGATTTCCAAACAAACGAGGGTTTGACTGGTGTGGGGTTGCAGGTGCTGGTTCTCCCCAGGTCCAGGAGAAGATAAGAGCGTCCCGTTATCTGGGTTGTGTCTCTGGAGACTTCATGTCTCCCTGATTCTACCCTGCTTGGAGGTTCTCTAAACATGCTAGCATGTGGATTCACCGGACATGTCTGACCTGACCAGGCCAGGTGCTACAGAACACACCTCCTCCTTGCACTCCCTCCTATTTCTCCCTCTCTTTCTCCTCCTCTTCCTCCTCCTCACGCTCCTCTTCGTCCTGGTGAGTTACGAGGTTGAGAACGTGTGCAGAATTTACACGACCTCTACCATGATGAAAGCCACCTGTCTAATCCTCCCCCGATGCACAGTAACTGATCCGTGGGGGTCAGAGGTCGCATGTGAGTTATGATGACTCCCTGCCCGCACATTACTGTACATCTGCATGTAACTAAAGGAACACGACCGGGCTTTAGGCACTACATATATCAACCGGCCAGAGGTTCTCACCGTTGCTCTCTGTGCGACTTGAGACGAGGTCCGAACACGGTCGTCCCGCGTCGGAGACTTGCGCTAACCCATTAAGCTTAAGCCCAGGCGAGGCGTTAAGCTGGGAAGACCAACACAAACGAAAGAACCAGGGAGCTCAAGAAGACGTTGGGTTACACATCATCCTAGTGTGGTTCCAAACCACATGCGCTGCATCCAGGTCTTTGACATGCATACAGTACTCTTAACTAAAAGCTGTTGCAGTTTTAATTCAGAACAACCCTAAAACAGAAGTTCTTTTCATCCCATCCTGCATAGTCTTCTAGTTTTATTGAGTCATCTCTTTGGTGGGCAGTAACTGCTGTTCTTTTGTACTCGTTGAGAGCAGACCCTTTGTAAGACTCTGATGACACAGCCTGCTTGATTCAGAGGGTTTTAATATTCTCTGATATAGAAGAGATTGTATCTTTTGCTTTATGAAAGAAAAGGGGACAATTTACATCTTGGATGCCGTGCTTTGTGAGCGAACATTCTTTTATCTTTGTTCATATCTTTTTTTCATTTTAGCTGAGGCTTTTACATTATCTGGGCTCCAACGAAAGTATAACCTCCAAAGACCCAGCCGGTAATTTATTTTTGAAAGGCAGGATCGTTAGCAAAATTTCCTTGTGCAGGTGCCACACACATCTGTTCTGTATGAATCATTGAATTGAACAGTTAGTGTTGGCTATATTTCCTTTGTTGATTTAACTACCTTTTGATTTTCAGAAAATATCTACTCCTTCAGCTGTTGCAATTAGCAACCGTCCCCCTCATCTGGGCCCGACACGAAGCAGAAAGTAAAATCTACTTCTATCTGTTTCTACTCCTCCGTCTGACGTCACTTCATCCCTCTCATCCCTCTCTTTCTACAGGCGTCATCCGTGAGAGCTACCAGAAGGAGAACGACAAGCTGGTTCCTGTCACGCTGCTGGCCATAGCCGTCATCCTGGCCTTCGCCATGGGCGCCATCTTCTCCGGCATCATCGTGTACTGTGTCTGTGACCACCGCCGACGGGACGTCGATCTGCCCGGTCGCAAGGACAAGGAAAATCTACGTCGCGGCTCCATGAATAGGTGATTGTCATTATGTCACATTTAATTATTATTATTATTATTATTATTATTATTATCATCACTATTAGTATCACTGTTATTATTATTATTATTGTTATTAATATTATTATCATTAATAATAATAGTAATAATAATAATAATAACAGTGATACTAATAATAACAATAAATTATTATATTTGTAAAACAAAGCTTCCAAAAGCAGTTAAAGGTTCTTTCTGAATGTTCTCCCAATGAGACAACCGAAAAACCATTGATGGTTCTAGGTACAATAACACCTTCTGGGAGTACTATTTAGGCACTGCAAAATGCACTTTAACTCACCTTGACTTGACTCTCCTCGGCCTGACTCCCCAGCGTGACCAAGCTGACGGGGCTGTTCGAGACCCAGGCTAAAGATGGCCGCCCGGAGGCCATCCTCACCCCGCTGATGCACAACGGCCGCCTGGCCAACGGCAAGATGCTGATCAAGGCCGACCAGCACCACCTGGACCTGGCCGCCCTGCCCACCCCGGAGTCCACCCCCATGCAGCCGCGACGCAAGCCCAGCCGCGGCAGCCGGGAGTGGGAGAGGAACCAGAACCTGATCAACGCCTGCACCAAGGACCTGCCGCCCATGGGCTCCCCCGTCATCCCCACCGACCTGCCCCTGAGGGCCTCGCCCGGGCACATCGCCAGCGTGGTGGTGCTGCCCCTGCCCCAGCACCAGCAGGCCTACCAGCACCACCAGGCCTACCAGCATGAGTACGTGGAGCACCCCCACCGGAGCGACCTGAGCCTGGACCAGGGGGACCAGGGCGCCACCCTGGAGTACAAGAGCCCCCGCCACAGCCTGAGCCTGGCGGAGGCGGGGGAGGGCGTGCTGCCGCCCCGGGTGCCCCAGAGGGAGGCGTCCCTCACCGCCCCGCCCGCCGTGCCCCAGATGGGCAAGCGCCTGGAGGTCCACTCCTCCGTGTACGGCCGGGGCTACGTGGGGAAGGCCTCCGCCTCCGCCGCCGCCCTCAAGAAGCACAACACCAACTCCTCCAACTCCTCGCACCTGTCCCGGAATCAGAGCTTCAGCCGCGTCGAGACCCCGCCCCCGGCGCCCCAGAGGGTGGACTCCATACACCTGACGTCGCAGGGCATGTCGTTGACGCGGCAACCCAGCATGGGGTCCTACGGGTCGCTGCCGAGGTCTGGGGTCAAACACCTGAAGCCAGACGTCCCGCCCAAGCCCTCCTTAGTGTCGCTGTCGACCAAGGTCAAGTCTAGTGACTCCTGCACATAGTCGGACTGATTGTCTTCGTCACGGTAACTAACGCAGTAAGGTAAACACAAAAAACAGGGAACACAACCTCTTACAACATCTCCTTTTAAATCTTTTTTTTTGGGGGTCGGGTTGTACAGCGGAAGTTGCGACACTTTTTTCTAAGGAAATATTTTCTTTTTATATATATGTAAATATACAAAAATGGTTGTTGTTGTTGATGTTGTTGTTGTCGTCCATGGAGCTCAGGCTGGCTGACTCCCAGTCCCTCAGAGACAACAGTGGACCAATCACTACTGAGAAAGACTGGCACGAATATTCCATGTCACCCCGTAGCATTCGAGAACGGTGACTTTGATTGACTTTCAGCACCGAGACTCGGCCGATGTTTTGGTTTTCATAACAGACTGCCAAAAAAGCACATAAAACAGCGCGGAGGGAAAGAAACACGAGACGCTCTTGTATAAATCGATGACTGGGCATGCGAACAGCGAGCACTAGGACCCCGCAAAACAACGTGGGCTGGAAGGCCAGCCTGGGTTTCGGAGGGAAAACTGTGAAGAGCCACTCAGTGTTACTAAGGCTACCGGACGCGGTGATCATGATGTGCCGGGGCTAGAGAGAACCACCTGCTGTTCTGGTTACTGCATAACACACGACTGTTAATACTAATAGCTTGTTGTATTTATTTTTAATAAGTGCTTTTGGAAAAAAAAGAGACCAACTTTTTAGGCTCAGAAAGAAAAGGAGAAAGATATCTTTTAATATTAATTAATCAAGTGTGAAAATTATTTAAAGTCATTAAACTGGAGCCAGTACAATGTTCTCACCGACTAAAGTTCTGCCAGTCAGGTCTCCTGTGCTGTACATTGGGACCATGCGTTTTTGTTCCACCAGGTTTCCTGTGCTGTACATTGGGACTGTGGGTTTTGAAGCTTGAGATGTTCGTGACCTCTGTGAGCAGAGGTGATATTTATTAACTGTGCCAGATGGGACGGAGACATGGACCAACGTCTGCCATGTTGAAGCAGTCAGAAAAGACTCAACTCAGAACTCCTGAAACTTCCCCGTCACTCCTCCCAACGGGCATCCTCCAACCAGCACTGTGGCTTTGTGTCAGCCAGTAACCTTTCCCCTGATTGGCTGCTGGCTCACTGTGTGCCATCGTGGTTCACTTTTGCATGTATCAGTGCAAAGAGAAAGAGAAAAAAAAAAAAACAGCAACAATACGACATCTATGTACACATGCACTCAGAGAAAGAGAAGAGTGTGACCGCTGGTGACCGTAGCCAGCCTCCATCTTGGCTGAAAGATGTTCGTTTCTCTGGCGCATCACACAGACAGGCAGGCCTCCTTAATGGGTGACATCCGTTCTAGCCTGCCTGTTCTTCCACATGTAAATTTGTGCCTTACACCCCGAAGTAGTGACACTTTTCTTTTCTAGCTGTTAACTAGTTTCCTGGTAGTAATATTCTTTCTTATGCCACATTTTACCCGGTTCTATAAAAAGGCAATTACAGAATGTAGGTGTTCTTGTTGTAATTTTGGTCCCTAGACATATACAGAACAGGTGGGGGGAGGAGAGGAGCACCCCCCCTCCCCCCAACTCTCATACACACTCTTTGTGGTTCATCAGATTGTGCCAATGATATGCTTAAAGCAACCATTTTGTTGTGCTGGCAGTGTCTATGATGATGTTGTGAGTGTTCTTATTTTTTATTTCACACGATAAATAAGTCCTTGTATTGTTTTTACTTTTTTTGCTGTTTGATTGGCGTGGTTAATTAATTGATTAATTGATGATAAATGTCTGTTTCTTGAGAGGGCCTCTGTATTTGTCTTGCTGGTTCACTGCAATAACCCTCTGCAGCCCTGACTGTCCTATGAGAAACACACACCAGTATACTGACACACTCCTACGCACCATAACTGGGTCAAATACTTCAAAAACATGTATCAAATACAAGTATTGAGGTGCGTTTGATTAACCTTTGTTTGAACTTTGGGGTCTTTTCCATTTCTGCCATGGCATTGGGTGCACTCAGTCAAGTATTTGACAGCATTTGCAGATTGTATTTGACCCAGGTTTCCTGTTACACACATTAACACTCACGTTCTAGACTGAGAGAGAACACAGGCTGGTTCCTGTTGTAGAGAACAACTCTGAACAATATTAGAAGATTTTGTTTTATAAGATAAAACATATCCAGGAGGAAGACTATAGTTAAATTAATTCACTAACTCTCTATCAAGGTCTAGCAAATGAGAGTCATGTGTATTTACCAATCTGAGCTAGCCCCCCCCCCCCCCACACACACACACACATACATAAACCCCAAAATCAACAGAGCACTCTCCTTGTATTGCGTGTAGAATAGATAAGTAAGTCGCTTGATCTCAAGCAGATGTGTATTTCTAATGGAGGAAAGCCAACTACATTATGTCTCATCCACAGCCACTGCCAGAAGAACATGTAGGATAATACTGTTATGTACTGGAGTCAGCAGATATAAAGTCTCTGTGTTAACTGAACTAACTTGTACATAAACGCTTATAGGCTTTGACTGCTGATGACTGTGTCATGGGAAACATATTAGGCGGTTAGTAAAGAGGGGGGAGTCCAGCACCTGATCTGGGGTCAGATTAAATATCCTCTTCAATGTTTTTTTTTTTTAACCAGTTGATCTTTGTTGAGCTAGGTAAGATATCTGAGGTTTAAAACCGTGTTGAAATTCATCGAAATGCAAGGTAACATTTGAGGTCTAAACTCACCCTGGATCTGTGCCTAGCGGTGTCTTTACCTTAGAGCAACTTTGTAATAAATGCTAGTGTTTCAACCTCAGTAGTATCAGTTTCCAGGAAACATGCAAACATCGCCCTGATTTCGTTGTTTCACCTAAGCATATACAAGTTTGGTTGATGAAACTAGGTAATAAATCCTAGTCATGAATATATTTACTGTATCCAGCTTAACATTTTCAAAGAATTTGTTGATGGCAGAAAAACAAGAGAAACACTACTATTTTTACATTGAGTTTCCTTTTAACTCCCTCCTCTTTAGTAGATCTGAAGTCTCTGGCCCCTGTCCCTGACGGCTTTGGAGGACAGTGAGGTTCTTTGGTGTGTGCCTTTGTCTTTTCAACCCCTTGCTATACATTTCACTGCTAGAAGCAACCGAGGCAGATTCTCTCGCAACTCGTTTTGAACTTTGTAAGCTTGTAAGATATTGTGATGTCACCAGGTTCTTTGCCCTCTACTTCTCCACTTCCCTACTGTAACATCTCTCAATCACCGCTTAATGTATGTTGTAAAGAAAATTCTCTTTAATAAATTGCGAAATGTAATAAAAACAAATAAAAATACAATTCTTGTCATGAAGGTTGTTGTTGTTGTTGTTGTTGTGGCATTTACTTGACGCAATTAAAGCGTGAAAAGATTTCAGAGCTTCTCACCGTGAAAGACATCTACTGCTGATACTGGCAGTAGATCAGATTAGTTGGCAGTAGACCAGATTAGTTGGCAGTTATTTTCAACAATGGGAACATACAGTCTAATCCTTGTTGTTGTGGGTCTGTGTGGTCAGAGTAATCTGTAGATGGACAGATTACACCCCACATATGTATGCCATCAGAATCAGATATGGCGGGGCAGAAAGGAAACGCTTCACACATGCATGTTTGTCTAGCCAGTGTGCATTGCTGGCTGTACTTCACCTTGAGTAAACATTCTGATAAGAGATCAGTCTGGAGCCTGAGGCTGGCTGGCAACCTGACAGTTCCAACAGCTCTTCAGCTTTGACTACACTTCATCCACAGGTGAGTGATGGTGTAGTAACAGGTTAGGTTACCAGGGACACAGGAACTAATGACACGCTGGGTGTTTTCCCAACAATGGTGCATTGTTCAGCCATGACCTTATAAGACCTAGAGAGATTTGATATGACATATGCACACTCATGCTCTCTCTCACACACACACACACACACACACACAGACATACACACACACACACACACACACACACACACACACACACACTATTCAATGTCTTGGTGTGATAACATTACACATTCAGATGTAGATCTTCTCAATGTTGGCGCACAACAATGCAATCTATGTCCATGATCATATGGGCCATATGGGCGAGGCAGAAACCTTGTCAGTAGCTGCGATTAACCACCGCAAGCGAAGCAAAGTCTGCCAACTGAGGGTTACCACCCGGGCTGGTGTTCGGCTGCCACAGGCGGGGAACCCAGAATTCTGCAGCTGAACACTGAAGGGCTCACCCCCAGTAAAATCAACGTCATCGAACATCTGGCCTGCACCACCAAGGCCCTCGTCATCCTCCTCCAGGAATACCCACTGCGTAACAGCAGATAAGCTAGTTCTCTCAAATTTCGCTCTAGCTGGGTCTATCCTAAGCAGGAAGCATTGCCTCGCTACGTTCGTCCATCAAAGGTTGAACTGGACTCTCGTCGACCAATCCCCGACTGGCTTGGAGATTGAGTGGTTGTGCGTGGACGTTGCCGGCTTTAAAATCGTCAACGTCTACAAGCCTCCGCCCTCGCGAATCACACTAGCGTGTCTCCCAGTCTTCCCCCACCCCTGTCTCTATGCTGGCGACTTCAATTGCCAGGATGAGGATTGGGGGTACAGCACCAATACATCCAACGGAGAGAACCTGGCTGCTTGGGCAGCTAACAACAGCCTGGCCCTGTTGTATGATCCCATGGGCGCAGAAAGTTCCCGCGGTCCCAACATCCACCATCGCTGATAACCATGCCTAAACTCATGGACCTCATCCTGAGCGAGCTTGTGAAGCGATGGAATTTCCGAAAGGCCAACTGGAAATGCTACCGCCTCCTTACCCACAGATCCACGATGTGCCTCCCACCACCTAACACCAACAACATGGACGAGGCTTACCAGGAATGCTGCGGCAAACTGGTGAAAGCAGCCAAAAAATCCATCCCCGCGGACATCGCGACAGCTACAATCCGTGTTGGGATGCGGAGTGCGAGAGTCTCTACTGTGCCTTCCTCTGGACCCTGACTTTATCTGCCGGGAGCTTATACTCCACGCTGCGCCTCCTTTGTTCTGGTTAAGAGTGTTCCTCTCTTCCTGCTTACGCCAACTCAAGATCCCCAAAATCTGGAGAAGAGCTCTAGTTTTCGCGACCCCTGAATAAGCCTGAAGGGGACCCCAAGAGTTACCGTCCCATCTCTCTGCTATATATCCCCTTCAAGATCCTCGAGAGTCTCATCTACGTCTGTGTCAAACCAATCATCGACCGGGTTCCGACGTGGGAGATCGACCGTAGATCAAGTCACTCTGGGACTCAAGACATCGAGGACACTTTTCCGCCAAAAAGAAGGCCGGAGGCGACACCGTATGGCACCGTGGCCTCACCTGCAAGCTGCTCCGCCTTCTGGCGGACAGGCACATGGTCAGAATAATCAGGATGCTTGTCCAAAATTGCAACTTTACCGTCACCACCGGTAGCGGACAGCGAAGCAGGTTGCGACGCTTTAAGAACGGTGTCCCCCAGGGAATCTGTCCTGGCCCCCCTCCTTTGTAACATCTACACCTACGATCTGCTGAACACACTCTCCAGGAAGTATGCCTACACAGATGACCTCTCGCTGGTGTAATCCACTGGAGACTGGCAGGCCGTGGAGGAGACCCTGAGCCAAGACATACAGACACTAACGGCATACCTCCAGAAACAGATTGAAGCTCAGCGAGGCAAAGACGTGTCGGCAGCCTTCCACCTTAACAAGGAAGCCAAACATAAGCTCTGAATTCACATCATTGGAACACCACTGCCATGCTACGCCGAACCAACCTATCTCAGCGTGATATTGGACAGGTTGCTCATGTTCCGCTGACACCTCAAGTCACTGTGCAAGAAGTTTACAGCTTGTGTGGTATTGATGAGGCGACTGGTCCGAGCACGCGGTGGCACCGGCGCAAAAACATTGCATACGGCAGTCCTAGCCCTGGTCTACTCGACCAGTGAATACTGCACACCGGTGTGGTGCCGCAGTGCTAACACCTGCCTCATGCCTTGTGCATCATGACAGGATGCCTGCATCCCACTCCTGTGGACAACCTTCCCATCCTTGCAGGCATCCAGCCCTCTGGCCTCCGCCGCGCAGGAACCACAACACGTTTCACCATCTGGGCCAGGGAGCCTAACCAGGTGACTCAAGTCGAGACACCCTTTGGTGCCTGCCGCACGGGATCTCCTGCAGCAATGCAGAGAACTTCAGTGAGGCATGATGGGCAGATGATGATGATGGGCAGATTACAACTGGCGTGCGGAGTGGGAGGCAAACCTCACACCTCCAGACTCTGATTTCATCCCGGCCGCCGGTCCTTCCCCCACCTGAATGTACTTATCCGGCGTGGGTGAGGCTTAACCGCCTCTGGACCGGCGTCAGACGCTTCCACTCATCGATGCACTGATGGGGCTTTACATCCTGCGCGGCGTGCGAGTGTGGCACCGAGGAACAAACCACAGACCACATCATCCAGGACTGTTCAATATATAAGACACCCAATGGAAAGTGTGGCATGGCGATTGTGGATGACGAAACGGTGACGTGGCTCCTGGAGGTGTGCCCAGATATATCGCCCAGGTGACCCCCCTCACCCAGGCTCGGGGTGGTAAAAGGATAGCCTCTTGGCCCCAAGCCTGGGGGGGGAGGATGAACCAACCTTACCCAAGTGATGAAGGAGATATGGGCCAATTTGTCATGTTCTCATCTTACTTGAGTCAGAGCTGAACTCCACTGAACTATACAAATGTGCCCATACACGCTAGCGATGACAAAGCATCTTTTCTTCACAGCCGCTCTAAAAACAGCCTAATATTTCATGGTGCCGTAGGCTGTTAAAAACAGACTAATTGCTCCATATGTCCCCGGCATCTTGATACTCCGTGAACCATATGGTTCGCTGGTGAGAGCACAGCTCGACTATGGGCTCGCAAACACAAAAAAGAGGCGTCGGCAGCAGTAGTACCTCACCAAGATCCACGGGTTGTAATTTACCTCCACTGCAACTGCTGTTGCTGCTCTCACCACAAGGCAGGATGAAGTATTGCAGTTGGTAATGACTGTATCTATCTAAACTGAAGGGAGCTTCACAGAAGGGAGCTGATCCTAGAACACATCCGTTTTGGGATAATGGTGTGTGAGTGGGTAAATAAAACATGGTACAGTAACTACAGTGTGCTGGCCTGGACTGTATGTGAGTTCAACACTCTCCTGATAGGATAGTTATCTAACATCGCCATGACTACACTCTTTTCACTGCTCCCACTGTTCCATGCCTCTACACCATGTCAGTAGAAGACTGTCTGTGTGCAAATCACACACACACAAACACACTCACATATACACATACACATATACACACAAGTGCACACACAATCACCCAGCCCCCACACACACATACGCCTACTGTAGACACACACACACACACACACACACACACACACGTATACACACACACACACACACACACACACACACACACACGCTCACACTCACAGCCTAGACATGGCACTCAGCCTCTCCCCGCCTCTAATCCCTCTTGGCAGAGCCCTCTGCTCATTTTGAGTGCCCCACCATCGGTGGTCACAACAAGCTTTGAGCCGAGCAGCATAATCCCTGACCTCTCATCCAGCCAGTTCCCAGAGCATCCAGCCCCCGCCAACGACCCCGACCCGACCCCTGTCTACGGCCTAAACCACCTGACACAGACCGTTGCTGTGTTTTAACGGGTCACCTCTGAAACAGCATGGCTGCGCGAGGAGACAGTTGGTGGGTCCCGCGAAGCCTGTCGTCATTGGTTAGTTGCACAGAGGGTAATGTATGAATGTATATTCACACCACCTCCCTCTCTTTTCCTCTCTCTCTTTTCCTCTCTCTCTCTCTCTCTCTCATTCTGTTAGTGTTTATTTGTGTGTGTCCTAATCTCTCTATTATCTACTATTAGATGTTCTCTGTATATTTTTGTATATTTTACACAATGTAAGGTCACCTCGGACGTTCAAAAAAGCACCATTCAAATAAAATGCATTGTTGTTATTATTACTGTTATTATTATTATGGCATTATTTCAAACAACAAGTGCCTGCTTAATCCGAACAACAAGCGTGTGATAAAAAAGAAAAGAAAAAAGAAAACGCCCTAAGTGTTCCTCAAATGAGCTGTAATCTTATTGTTTGGAGCCAGAGAGTCTATCATTTTTTTGTCTAACGTCTGGCTGAAGTGCTTTGAACATCCGTCCGTTGATTTTGTTTGTGGTGTTTGGAGGCCTGAAGGACCCAAGAGGTCGGCTGAGTACTGAGCAAAGGCGCTTTCATCCTCTAGAGTCAGTTTAAGAGAACATGTGATCATCACAGGAGCATGGCCTGGCTCCCACTCTGTCCATCTGCTAACACATGTACACACGCATGCACGGAAACACATACACACACACACACACACACACACACACACACACACACACACACACACATATACAGACACACTCACTCACTCACTCACTCACTCACTCACTCACTCACTCACACACACACACACACACTCACACACATATACACTCACTCACTCACTCACTCACTCACTCACTCACTCACTCACTCACTCACTCACTCACTCACATACACACACACACACTCACTCTCACACACACACACACACACACACACACACACACACACACACACACACACACACACCATCTGTGCAGGCGGCCGTGGCTCAGGAGTTAAAGCGGGTCGTCCAATGATTGTAGGGTCGGAGGTTTGAATCACAGCTCCTCCTCTCCACATGTCGAAGTGTCCTTGGGCAAGACACTGAACAAATATTGCTCCCAATGAGCAGGTTAGCACCTTGCATGGCAGCTGCCGCCATTGGCGTGTGAATAGGTGAATGAGAGGCCATTGGATAAAAGCGCTACAGTATATAAGTGGAGTCTGTTTACATACACACAGCACCCTGCAATTGAACAGGAAGAAAGACACAGTTCTAGTTCTGCCCTTGGGAGGCAGAGATTATAGGCTTCATTCTAAACCAAGCCTGTGCTGTTCAACACTCTGTTGTGAGTGTACATTTCTCAGTCGAGACTTTTCAACACAATCTTGCCAGAAACAACATCTAACCCAGATAGCAAGCGGATCTGGGCCATATACAGGCCAGATCTGGCCCTTGTGGCTTAGTTCCGGCCCATATATGGCCCAGATCCGCTTGCTATCTGGGAACCAAATGTAATTTACTGAGTACTAGGACTGTCAATTGAACATGTTAATTAGATTCATTAATTATGCAAACATTAACGTGTTAATGAAAATAAATGCAAATTGAGTTTGAGTTTGAGTTTGAGTTAATTAATCGCATTCAGCGATTTCGTTCAGCGATTTCGTTCAGTGATTTTGTTCAGCTGTAGGCACAGTTGCCAAGTCATTGCCTGATTCAACATCATTGAAGCAACAAACTAGGCAGATAACCAGACTTTGCTTTGCCCTCTAAACAGAAAGTTTACTTAAAAAAAAAAACTCCCAGATGGGACAGTTAATAACAGCATGGTCATGTGCAATATCTGCAGGAAAGAATTTGCACACCATCAGAGCAGTTAGCCTAACTTATCATCTCAATGCTAAACATATCAACAGCTGTCAGCCCCAGTAGCCTACTAGTGGGCTTCGCCAACCCACACTCACTGAGAACAGGTTTGAATGAACAAGTCTGCCTCTGAAAAAATGACAAACTCCATCGCAAAGTGGATTGCTGTGGACTGCAGGCCAATTTCAAAGGTAGAGGACAAGGGCTTAATGGAGGCGTTTCAAATTGCTTCCTCCTATGCAACTTACAAGCCGCCTTCAAGAGGTACTGTACTGTAGTTACAAAAATCCACCAGCTGTATGACATGGGAAAGACGTCAAGAATGGAATTACTGGCACGAATACGTTGCTCTGACCGGGGATCACTGGATGTCGGTCAGTAATCACAAAGTCACGACAATGAAATATTTTCATTTGGGGGCTTTTGCCAACAAAAAATGGACATGTGATTAATCGCAATTAATTAATTAATTACAGATCATGTACATATATACACAATGATAATTTAACACCAAGCCACCTTCAGGAAGTGCTAAACACCTTAAGCATACAGGAAGTGGCAAACACATAGGCAACTACAGGAAGCAACACTCCACAGCTTCTTTTGTATTATGTTCTTGGACTCATCTTGTTGGTCGTCCTGTCTGGAATATTTACACCCATGACATCCACAGTTTAAATACATACACACCGATAATGAAATGCCACCCACATACTGTACTTACTGTTCTGCACTCTCTCACCTACAGTAAAGTACCTGTAATGGGCGATTGGGCGTTATGTCTGCGTCTGATCCATTATTTTGTCATTAAGCTTCTGTTCTCTGATTGGTTCTCTTCTGTTCCGTTCTGGGAGGTTGGCCTCAGGTGGGTGGGGTCAAGGGGTGTGGGAGGGGACATTATGTTGGATTCTAGAATGTCAGCTAATGGGGTTAACGATCGGTGTGTGTGTGTGTGTGTGTGTGTGTGTGTGTGTGAGTATTTAAATGTGAGAGAGAGAGAGAGTGTGAGAGAGAGAGAGAGAGAGAGAGTGTGTGTGTGTGTGTGTGTGTGTGCGTGTGAGTGAGTGGAGAATCGATCACCCTGCCACACGAGTATGCAGATGAGACAGAGAATCGGGCTGGAACACAGGAGTGTGAACGTTGTCACATGATCACTAATTCACCCAGAGAGTTTCATTTCCCACGGACAACTTAACAGGTCTGGTCACGCTTCGATACATCTTCTCTCTCCATCACCCTCTCCTTCATCATCTCTCTCTTTCTCTCTCTGCTTATCTCCCTTTCCCCCATCTCTTTCTCTCCTTTCTCTCTCACTCTCTCTCCATCTCTCTCTCCTCTCTCACACACTCTCTCCTCTCACCTCTGCCCCTCTCCCTCCCTCTCTCTGTATCTCTCTCTCTTTTCAGTCAGATGGGGATTGTTCACTCTTCCTAGAATCTATCATTCCAAGTGTATCTGGAACAGCAGATGCCCTGCGTTTGCACCCTACATCAGCGGCACTGGGAACGTATAGTGCCTGTGTGTGTTTGTTTGTGACTGTGTGTGTGTGTGTGTGTGTGTGTGTGTGTGAATGAGTGTGTGTGTGTGTGTGTGTGTGTGTGTGTGTGTGTGTGTGTGTGTGTGTGTGTGAGTGTGTGTGTGTGTCCCTGGTGAGGATTATTTACTGTATAATGCTGTGTTCATATGGAATCCGGTAGACAGTGACGGCAAACCGGATGTCATTTTAGTGGACGAGAGCAGGACAGTAAAATTCGGTGAGGCCAGCAGAAGATGCCGACGACGGTAACGGTACACAGCATTGCCGTCCCAAGTTAAAATATTTGATCTTTTTGCCGTCCTCCATGACGGCATGTAGAACTGGATGTCACGTAGCTCCCTCACACAAGGAGAAAACCAGGACGATCACAAGAAAAGAGAAAGAAAGCTACCTTTTATAGCTACATTCACTAGGAGCAGTAGCCCCCACTAGTCCCCACTACCCAGCATCCTGATGGCTAATGTCCAGTCCTTGAATGATGAGACTGGACGACCGTCGCATGCGGTTCACACACATCAGTAACTGTGACGTCCGCTTACTGACAGAAACGTGGCTAGATCCCTCCAAAACAGATCAGGCCATTAATCCATCACAAACTCTGTCTGTACACCACTCCGACAGTACAACACAAGGGGCGGCAGGGTCTGAGTGCTAGTGAGCCAGAAACGGTGTCACCACAAGAACATCACGACACTGCAACGCCAATGCTTGCTGACTTGGAATTCCTTGGAATTCCTTGCGATAAAATGCTGGCCACACTTTCGCCCACGTGAGTTTACCTCAGTTATAATCGTGGCAGTGTATATTCCACCACAGGCAACAATGTCGTCCACCCTCTCCGTGCTCCACGAAGCATTAAACAGCTACCGATCTAGCGAAGCAAATGCTACGCTAATTGTAGCTGCCGATTTTAACCAGGCAAACCTAAAGAAAGTGTTGACCAACCTCCACCAGCACAGACTGTGCCACGCGAGGATCAAGAGCGCTAGACCACTGTTACACTCCGCTGAAGGGGGCATACAGAGATGAATCAGTGGCACCCATAGGAAACAGTGATCACTCCACCATCTTTCTTTGGCCGTCCTACCTAAATAAGCTGCAAAAAGACAAATAAGCTGCCCAGTGACAAGGGATGTGCCGATGGACAGAACAATCAAAGAACAGCATGCGGGTCGCCCTCATCCTTCACGTCATCCTTCACCTCATCCTTCACCTCATCCTTCCTCACCTTCAACATGGGAGCCCCCCAGGACTGTGTTCTGTCCCCACTACTGTACTCCTTGTACCCGCACGACTGTACAGCCACCTTTGACTCCAACACCATCGTCAGGTTTGCCGATGATACAGCAGTGATAGACCTGATCACCAACAATGATGAGAGGGCCTACCTGGAGGAGGTGAGGCTCCTGACCCAGTGGTGTCAGGAAAACAACCTCCATCTGAACATCAGCAAGACAAAGGAGATGCTGGCAGACTGTGGGAGGAGGCAGGAGAGGAACTACATCTAATCATCAACGGGACCCATGAAAGAGTGGACAGCTTCAAGCTTCAGGGCCTGAAATGAATTTGCCTCATTCTTCACTGACAAAATTAGACAAGCAGTCAGTGCCTGCATATCAGGTACAGGATATGTATTGTCCCAGTGTCCACTTAAAATCAATACCATGACACAATTTTCTCAGATCAACCATAAAACCCTGGAGGACATTGTACAGTATCTGAAATCCTCCTCCTGTTGCCTTGACATTCTGCCTCCAGGCTTTTTCAAAAATGTATCCAACTGCATGGCCTCTCATTTACTACAAATTTTAAACCCATCTCTTCTTTCAGGTGTTCCCACAAACCCTGAAAACTGCAGTCTACAAGCAGAATAATCTAGATACCTCACAAATTAACAGTTATAGGCATATATCAAACTGTTTTTAAGTAAAATCACTGAAAAAACAGTTTTTCAACCACTGAACAACTTGCTAGCGCTAAATAATTGTTTTGATGTCTTCCAGTAAGGAATTCGACCACACCACAGCACTGAGACTGCTCTTGTTAAAGTCTTCAATGACATCCATTTAAACACAGACAATGGCAGTATTTCAGTCTTAGTATTACTGGATCTTAGCACTGCATTCGATGCGGTTGACCACAACATATTACTAGGCCGACTGGAACACTGGCTGGGAATTTCTGGCACAGTGCTAGACTGGTTTGAATCCTACCTACAGGGACTTCTTTGTGTCTATAGGCAATTACAAAGCTGAGCAGACGAAAATGACCTGTGGAGTTCCCCAAGGCTCCATTCTGGGCCTCTTCTGTTCAACATTTACATGCTCCCACTAGCTCAAATTATGGAAAACAACAAAATATGTTACCATAGCTATGCAGACGACACAAATTTATATCACCAGGGGACTATAATCCCATTCAAGCGCTGAGTAAGTGCATTGAACAAATCGACGATTGGATGTGCCAGAACTTTCTTCAACTAAACAAAGATAAAAGTGAAGTAATTGTCTATCACTCCAGTTCTGAGGTCTTTATACTGGCTTCCTGTCTGTCAAAGAATTGACTTTAAAATACTGCTTTTGTTTTATAAAGCACTGGATGGTTTAGGGTCAAAATATATGTTAGATCTGCTGCTAATGTACGTTATGAACCATCCAGACCTCTCAGGTCGTCTGGCACAGGTCTGCTTTCTGTCCCCAGAGTTAAAACAAAACATGGAGAAGCAGCGTTCAGTTTTTATGCTCCACATATCTGGAACAAACTTCCAGAAAACTGCAGGTCTGCTGCAACTCTCAGTTCTTTTAAATCAAGACAGAAGACTTTTATTTTTGCCGCTGCAAAAATTCATACTGTAACTTTTATTCTTGTATTTAATTTTTCCTGCATTTTGTTTTAAATGTCCTTTTATAATGTGGGGCTTTTTGCATTTCGTTTTATATGACCTTTTATGTTTCTTGCACTTTGTCTTGATGCTTTTAACGTAAAGCACTTTGAATTACCTTGTTGCTGAAATGTGCTATACAAATAAACTTGCCTTCCCTTGCCTCAAGTACCTTGGCGTCCAGCTCACCAAGGACCTGACATGGTCAACACACATAGACACTGTGGTGAGGAAACCCAGATAGCAAGCGGATGTGTAATAATTCTGGGCCATATATGGGCCGGAACTAAGCCACAAGGGCTAGATCTGGCCTGTACTGTATATGGCCCAGATCCGCTTGCTATCTGGGAAGCACGTCAGAGACTGTACCACCTCAGACAACTGAGGAAATTCAGAGCGTCCCACCAGATTCGACGGAGCTTCTACTCATCCACGATCGAGAGCATCCTGACTGGGAATATCACCACCTGGTATGTAGAGGACATCTACACTAGAAGATACAAGACCAAGGCCAGCAGGATCCTGAAAGGCCACCCAGGACATGGACTGTTCTCTCTGCTACGGTCAGGGAAGAGATACCGCACTCACATGGCGAGCACGGAGAGACTCAGGAAGAGTTTCTTCCCGCAAGCCATTCGGCACCTGAATGACTCTATCTTTTATTATAGCAACATTATTTAACATTATTTATTATAGCTACAGTATAGTATGTACAAACCCCTGCCCCTCCCCGGGGTTATTTAATTTTATCCATATATAACGTGTACATAATCCATTCAGACCGGTATCTATTTTATCTTACCTCTATCTGTATAGTGTATTTTGTAAATTGAGTATCGAAGTTTATCTGTATTAAACATAATCTAAGCCGGCAGCAACATTTCAATGTAACTGTATGCGTACATTACGTGATAAACAAAGAAATCTTAAAACATAAATAAAATAATACATACAAAATAACTGTATTTAATATATTTTATTCCAATCTTTGTAAACAACCATAGCAACATATCATCATGCATATTTTCGTTTTGCTGTCGAGCCATTCTATGTGACTTTTTCCCGTGTCGTCCACAAGGGTATTGACTGTCTACCATCTCTGTCTACTGTCCACCTGATGTGAACACAGCTTAAGTCTTGCTCATACACTTTATAAAATACAAAATCAATCCATTTATTGTATATCAGTATTGGACAGAATTTGTTTATGAAGGCGTACAGACAGTCCTATCCAAATGAGCATGCAATCAAAACACCAGCATTGTTTTCATCCGTGACCATGGAGGAGAGACAACACAGCGCTGTGACTATGGATACACACACACACACACACACACACACTCAAGATTAGAAGTGAGTAGCAGTGAGGCAGAGTGTTTATCTCCTCATGACCACGCCTATTGAGTAGGGCTGGGTATCGATTCGAATTTCAAGAATCGACTCGATTCCGATTCACAAGGTTCAGAATCGATTATCACGATTCGATTCGGTTAGTGTTAGTAAAACCTGTTTTTGTTTTTGCTGTAACCTTAATTACATCACTGCCACTGTTATGCAACACATCAATACTAGGGCTGGGTATCAATACTGATTTCCAAAAATGAATGAATGAATGAATCATTGAATGAATTAATGAACTATTCATTCCTTCATTTATTCATTCATTCATTAAATAAAAGATCGATTTTGGGATTCATGAATCGATTCTGAATAATTTGATTCAGAATCGATTAATCGATTAAACCCAGCCCTACTATTGAGTTGTTTTAATGTTGCTTGTGTGTGAGTTTGAACCCACTGTTATGTTGACCTCAGGGTAAATTACCTTGTCTTGCTTCCTTCCGCTAAACCCCCCACAGCTGAACACAGCAGGTTCATATAGATTATTCCGTTTAGGACTGGAAAATGCTTTTCAACTTGCACTCTGGAACCACAGATGACGAGAATGTTCCGTGTGCGAGTGTGTTGTGTGGGGTGTGTGTTGTGTGGGGTGTGTGTTGTGTGGGGTGTGTGTTGTGTGGGGTGTGTCCAGGACAGGTGCACGGCCATATTGCCTGTTGTCCTACAGAGCTGCTATGATGCTATATTTACTCCATATCACACACACACACACACACACACAAACACGCACGCATGCACACACACGCACACGCACGCACACACACACACGCACACACACACCATAGTTCAACTCTGGTGATGATTATCATTCTCAAGATTACCTGGAGGTATAATCACATGACGTGTGACGAGGGGAAATAAAGCCAGGCCATCTGGCACACACACACACACACACACACACGCACGAACACACACACACACACACACACAAACACGCACACAAACACACACACACAGGCACACACACACACACGCACACGCGCATGAACACACACACACACAGGCACACACACACAGGCACACGCAAGCACACGCGCACGAACACACACACACACAGACACACCGCCAGGGCCCTCCGGACACGCAGACATTGCCTGGGCTCCGACTCTCCTCTTTCTCTCCTCTGTTCATCCCTTCATCCTCCTCTCCTCCCCAATCACCTGATCCTGGCTGTCAGACCTGTCCCCCCTCTCCCCACACACACACACACACACACACACACACACACACACACACACCCTTCCCTGGTTTATAATCACAGGTCTCAGCTGCATCCGCCTCTCTGGGCTGATGGACAGACAGCGTTCTGGGACACAGTGAAGGTCAGCAGAGTCAAGATTAAAGAACAGAGGTGGCTCACACTCTCACACACACACACACACACACACACACACACACACACACGCACACACACACACAGACACACATACGCATGCACACATGAACAAACACACACACACTCATACACATACAGTACACACATTGACACGCACACACGCATGCACGCACACACATACACACACGCGCATACACACACATACACACTCACACACATACACACACACGCATGCACACACGAACAAACACACACACAGTCTCACACACATACACACACACGCATGCACACACGAACAAACACACACAGTCTCACACACAAACACATATTTTGGCGAATGCCATTGATTTAACGTCAGAGATGAGTTCTCATTCAGGGATGAGATGAAATCATCTTAGATTGAAAGTGATGAAAGATTCCAGAGATAGAGTTAGCATCCTTGTGATTCTTGCAGGGTTGCTGATGTTTTTAAAATGGGGATCAATTCCTGGGATTTTATAAGCCACTGAATGTGTCTGGAAAAGACTGTGAGATATTCTGATAAGTGTAATTCCCACATAATAAAACAGCGGTAAAGAAGATTGAAATTCAAATGACATATTACCATATTCAACAGCTTACCCAATCAAAATCTCTGAATGTCAATTAATGGACTCTGCCCCACATGCATACAGATGTTATTGATGAATAAATCCATAGTCTCAGTTGTAATCATCCGACACCAAAAACCAATTGTCTCTAAATGAACGTTTACTACATGTGTGTGTGTGTGTCATCTCTGAGGCCGGTCCTATCTCATTACCATAGGGGTGAAGGGTCAGGAGCATTCTAGACTAGGCATCCGTCACTCTTGACATTCAATATTGACCTTTTTAGAGAACCCTGCTCCCGTCAGCGCCATGGATGAGAGGGGGGGAGTCTGTGTGTGTGTGTGTACGTGTGTGTGCGCGTGTGTGACAGCTCATACACATGACACAATGCTAGACCTTCCACAGCACCTACTCCTGTGCTGACCGGTCCTGCTTGGGTGATTAGTGAACGGAGATGGCGGTCAGCGGGGGTCAGAGGTGACCAAACGAGGACAAGATGATTTATTGTGATTGATTACATCTATTTGGTTTCATTCATACACAATCTGGGTCCCAAAAATACATTCAGGCGACCGTTTCATTCTCTAGTTAAAGTCTAGTTTAAATTGGATTACCTGCGCCCCAGCAACCACGCATGGCGAGAGGTCATGTTTTCGGTGGTGTGTTTATTTATTTGTTTGTTTGTTTGTTTGTTGGTTTATTAGCAGTATTACCCTAAAACTACCAAACCTACATTTTCATGAAACTCGGAGAAGGGATGTAGCATGGGGCAACCCACATAGCAAGCGGATGTGTAATGATTCTGGGCCATATATGGGCCGGAACTAAGCCACAAGGGCCAGATCTGGCCTGTATATGGCCCAGATCCGCTTGCTATCTGGGAACTGAGAACCCATTCGATTTTGGAGCAGATCCGAATCACGGGGCGGGGCCCAAACACGGCTGCCCATTCACCTCCATTCATTTTTTGGACTTTGGCTCAGGATCGAAAACTTGAAACAGTCATATCTGGACATGGGAAGGTCACAGAAACACAGTTTGGACTGGGATAAAGCCTGGACCTAATGAATGCAGCAGTACTAAACATGCCTGCGCGCACGCATGTGCATTCACACAGAGCCACGAAATACATTCATGGGGGGAGGTCAATGCTCTCCGAGCACCATTTCTAGTTCTCTCTGTCACTCTTTGGAAGATGTGTGTGTGTGTGTGTGTGTGTGTGTGTGTGTGTGTGTGTGTGTGTGCGTGCGTGTGTGTGTGAAGGGCTGGATGAACATGACCAGAGCATGCGTTTGCTTGGCTCCCAGCTGTGAGCTAGCAAGCCAAAGAAGAAGTGCTCTCCCAGCTCAGCCTCATCCTCCACACACACACACACACACACACACGCACACACACACACACACACACACACGCACACACGCACACACACACGCACACAAACACATCTCATCCATAATAGATGGGGAGGTGTGGCTTCCCAGGGGTCCTTTCCTTCTCCTCCCATCTCCCCAGCTGTTCTCCACACACACACACACACACGCCCTTCATTTACATACATGCCTACTTACTAGCCCACTTTCATTCATTTTGCTGACATTGCAGCAGGTTTGGGACACACTCACACGCACAATCATACTCTCACACACACTTCACACCTCAGACACAGCGCTCCCCAGGCTCTTATCACACAGGGTTCAGTCCATCCTGGAGAGGAAGCACCATTCTGCTTTAGAGAGGAGGGTACTGCACTGCATCACACACCTATTACACACTCACACACACACACACACACACACACACACACACACACACACACACACATACACACACACACACAAACACACACACACAAACAACCTCTCATGATGTGCTGGCTATTGGTGCTTCAGCAAATCTGTTATTACACACACACACACACACACACACACACACACACACACACACACACACACACACACACACACACACACACACAAACACACTCCTCTCATGATGTGCTGGCTCTTAGTGATTCAGGAAATCTGTTATTACACACACACACACACACACACACACACACACACAGACAAACACACACACACCTCTCGTGATGTGCTGGCTCTTAGTTTTCAGGAAATGTGTTATTACACACACACACACACACACACCTCTCATGATGTGCTGACCAGATTCACCCCTACCTCTCTAACCAGGGTACCTGATCAGATTCACCCCTACCTCTCTAACCAGGGTACCTGATCAGATTCACCCCTACCTCTCTAACCAGGGTAACCAGATTCACCCCTACCTCTCTAACCAGGGTAACCAGATTAACCCCTACCTCTCTAACCAGGGTAACCAGATTCACCCCTACCTCTCTAACCAGGATAACCAGATTCACCCCTACCTCTCTAACCAGGGTAACCAGATTCACCCCTACCTCTCTAACCAGGGTAACCAGATTCACCCCTACCTCTCTAACCAGGGTAACCAGATTCACCCCTACCTCTCTAACCAGGGTAACCAGATTCACCCCTACCTCTCTAACCAGGGTAACCAGATTCACCCCTACCTCTCTAACCAGGGTAACCAGATTCACCCCTACCTCTCTAACCAGGGTAACCAGATTCACCCCTACCTCTCTAACCAGGGTAACCAGATTCACCCCTACCTCTCTAACCAGGGTAACCAGATTCACCCCTACCTCTCTAACCAGGGTATCCAGATTCACCCCTACCTCTCTAACCAGGGTATCCAGATTCACCCCTACCTCTCTAACCAGGGTAACCAGATTCACCCCTACCTCTCTAACCAGGGTAACCAGATTCACCCCTACCTCTCTAACCAGGGTAACCAGATTCACCCCTACCTCTCTAACCAGGGTAACCAGATTCACCCCTACCTCTCTAACCAGGGTAACCAGATTCACCCCTACCTCTCTAACCAGGGTAACCAGATTCACCCCTACCTCTCTAACCAGGGTAACCAGATTCACCCCTACCTCTCTAACCAGGGTAACCAGATTCACCCCTACCTCTCTAACCAGGGTAAACAGATTCACCCCTACCTCTCTAACCAGGGTATCCAGATTCACCCCTACCTCTCTAACCAGGGTATCCAGATTCACCCCTACCTATCTAACCAGGGTAACCAGATTCACCCCTACCTCTCTAACCAGGGTAACCAGATTCACCCCTACCGTTCTAACCAGGGTATCTGATCAAATTCACCCATACCTCTTAGATATGTGATACAATAGGCATTCAGTCGAACAGGGTGATGAATTAGTGAAAATTCACACGCTAAAACCTTCTTGAGGAGAAGGACCAGCAGTTTCCACAAGGAAAGTACGGAAGAGAGTACAGATCATCTTTAAGAAAACTTTTATTGGTGATCACCCACTTACATTTCGACAAGTGAATCACTCTGAAGAAGACTCTCTTGTCGAAACTTTAGTGGATGATCTTGTGCGCCAATAAAAGTTACTCTCCTTTTGGACGGCGATGAGTTAGTCAGGGGGGTTCAGAAGGTTCTAGAAGCAGGTTCGACTCAGGGAGCTCGGTAATGGCAGGTCTGGCGGGGGACGGAAGCTAGTTGGAGAGAAAATTTCCTCCAGAGCATGGTTAAAGACTTCCAGAGATGACGTGTGGATGGGGATGGGGGGGGGGCGGAGCTTATTAGACCATCGGTCTTGAGGGTAGGAGGGGTTGGTAGGGAGTGGACTGCAGTAGCCCTGGGGTAGCCTAGTTAGGAGGGTCTCGGGGGCAGGCCTGAAGCCCAGACCAGGTCACCGTTCCCTGCTGTGCATCTGACTGGCATCCCCCCTCTCCTCCACAGGTGGTGGAGATCTGACTGGAGGACCGCCTTCCCTGAAAACTAAATAAATGAAAAGTTGGCTGCACGCATGCTCACACACACACACACACACACACACACACACACACACACACACACACACACAGTAGAGAATGAATAAAAGATCAATGGGTGACTTCTGTGTGACTCCGTCCTCATGATGAGCGTGTGGAGTATTCTCCTCAAAGCCACTGTCTCTGTACAGGGGCCATCTGAGGCCCCCAGAGCTTCCTCATTCCTTCAAGAGCCGCACTTCATGACGTCGCTTTATTGCAGGTTAATAACAAATTGACTAGTATTCGTCATCGACATGAATATAATCAATACATTGGTATTGTCAATTTCAAAGACATCCTGGTCTCTCATATTGCTGTGTAACATCCTAACATCCATACTCGTGTTACTTGCGGTGTGTTCCATGCGGTGTGTTACTGTACATGAAGTGTGTTCCATGCGGTGTGTTGCATGCGGTGTGTTCCATGCGTTGTGTTACATGCGGTGTTACATGCAATGTGTTACCTGCGGTGTGTTACATGCCATGTGCTACATGCGGTGTGTTGCATGCGGTGTGTTGCATGCGGTGTGTTACATGCAGTGTGTTCCATGCGGTGTGTTACATGCGGTGTTACATGCGATGTGTTACCTGCGGTGTGTTACATGCGATGTGCTACATGCGGTGTGTTGCATGCGGTGTGTTGCATGCGATGTGTTACCTGCGGTGTGTTACATGCGATGTGCAACATGCGGTGTGTTGCATGTGGTGTGTTGCATGTGATGTGTTACCTGCGGTGTGTTACATGCGATGTGTTGCATGCGGCGTGCTGCTGTGAGTTAGCGAGGCAGGCAGCGTGTGACTCGTATCATATGCACCCTTCACCTCAACTGAGTAGGATTTAATCAGGCGTATACGCATCCATGCGCACAATATCACTCACACACAAGAATATAGAGTAGAAAAGAGAGAAGAGAAGAAAGGAGAGGCGAGGAGAGGAGAGAAGAGGAGAAGAGAGTAGAAGGGAAGAGAGAAGAAGAGAAGAGAGAGTAGAAGAGAGAAGCGAAGATTAGAGGAGAGAAGACAGAAGAGAAGACAGGAAAAGAGAAGAGAAGTGGAGAGAAGAGAAGAAGTGAGTAGAAGGGAAGAGAAGAGGAGAGAATATAGAAGAGGAGAAGAGAAGAGTAGAGGAGAGAAGACAGAAGATAGAAGAGAGGAGAAGAGAAGAGAGTAGAAGAGAGAAGAGAAGATGAGAGGAGAAGACAGAAGAGAAGAGAGGAAAAGAGAAGAGAAGAGGAGAGAAGAGAAGAAGAGAGTAGAAGGGAAGAGAAGAGAAGAGGAGAGAAGAAGACAAGAGAAGAGAAGAGAAGAGAAGAGAAGAGAAGAGAAGAGAAGAGAAGAGAAGAGAAGAGAAGAGGAGAGAAGAAGAGAATAGAAGAGAAGAGAAGAGAAGAGGAGAGGAGAGGAGAGAAGAGAAGAGAAGAGAAGAGAAGAGAAGAGAAGAGAAGAGAAGAGAAGAGAAGAGAAGAGAAGAGAAGAGAAGAGAAGGTGGTAAGGATGATCACTGGGCAGAGAGAAATTACACAGCTCAGAAGGCCCAGTAAGTCTGTCTCCTGGATGAGAGCAGATGTGTATTCATACACCCTCAGTGACTCCCACCTTCCCTGCCCCATAACATGTCAATATTATGACATTTCTGTCAGTTGATCACAGCACAGTAGCTATGGAGGGTGATTCGTGCCAAAATTAAATACAATACACACATTGAAATACAATACACATGTAACATGAAAACAATACAAAAATGCTTTGTATTTCACTGTCGGTCAGGAATATTTGTGCCAAAATAAAAACAATACAACCGTATTGTATTTCGAGGTGTGTATTGTATTTCAAAGTGTGTATTGTATTTCAAGGTGTGTATTGTATTTCATTTTGGCACGAATCACCCCCATATATATGTGCCAAAATGAAATACAATACGCACATTGAAATACAATACACGATATTAAAATACAATAACCATGTCATAATAAATACAATACAAAAATACTTTGTATTTCAATATAGGTCAGGAATATTTAAGTACATAAGTAAGTACATACTTAATATTTAAGTACATACAGGAAGTATGACCTCCCTGACAGGAAATGGATCATCCCCTTACCCCGTGGCGCAGGGTAAATATTTAACTGTGGGTGCTGAGGCACGCTTGAGGTGGACAGACTGAGTGAGGGGACACACTCACCAAGGGTTGAGGAAGTAGTAATTGATTCACCTGGTAGTAATTGATTCACCTGGTAGTAATTGATTCACCTGGTAGTAATTGATTCACCTGGTAGTAATTGATTCACCTGGTAGTAATTGATTCACCTGGTAGTAACAGAGCTGTGTTACCATGGATGTACTGTACACTTGGGTGAAGATGATTGTTCATGGAGTTAAGCAATCAGCAATCAGTCAACAGCAACCTGTAGATCAGTATTACAGCACATGCAGGCACAACATGAGTTGAATGCATATCATTAAACCTCATCGCTAAAGAGACACACCTCATTATATTATAGCTAAGCAATTCTCAAGGACCAGTATGATAATAGATGTGTCGTAATGGAGGTGTCGTAACGGAAGTGTAGTAATGGAAGTGTAGTAATGAATATGAAGTCATTGATCTGTAGTATTTGATGTGTAGTAACAAATCTGTAGTAATGGATGTTGAGAAGAGAGGAAAGGAGAAGATTCCTTGCTTTACCATCAAGGAATCAGAAGTCCTCCACCTTTTTAAAAGCTGTAACCCACAGAAGATTTCAGGCCCTGACAAGATTTGTGGAACTGTTTTAAAGCACTGTGCTGAACAGTTGGCACCAGTGTTAAAGATAAAGGTAAGCTTTAAAAAAAAAAGAAAAAAAAGATGTATTTTAATAATCCCTTTGAGGGAAGGTTTCAGCAGTGGAAAAGGTACAGCAGAATAAATACTGTAGACGGATAATATATAAAATAGATCAAAGGGAATAACAAGGAAAAAGAGAAATTTCAACAACAACAAATCTATATATACAGTATGCCTAGATATTGGATACATCCATCCATACATACTGTACATACATACACACGTGGATAAAAGTGTTGGTACCCTTCTGTTAAAGAAAAAGAAACCCACAATGGTACCAACAATTTTGTCCTCGTGTGTACATGCATGCACACATTCACAGTAGGCTACTCATGAACACAAAGGAACACTCTGCTTTAGAGTCTGATGGTGTTTACTGACATTTTAGGTTCTCTTCCCAGCAAGCCGATCTGCGCCCTATATAGGCCATATGTGACACTTATGGCTTAGTTCCGGCCCATATCGGCTTGCTATCTGGGTTTTAATCTTCACAAAGTCCCTAACCAATGGAAAATATCGACAATTATGCCTGAGCCAAAAATCCCAAAGACGCATAGAGCCCAACGACTTTCGACCAATAGCACTGACATCACTGGTCATGAAGTGCTTTGAGCGCCTCACTACATCAGCGAGGCAGGATGGGCGGACCACATCTGGCGTGCGGAGTGGGAGGCAAACACCTCCAGACTCCAGTCCTTCCCCTCCCGGGATGGACTTACCCAGACCTCAGCACCTCATGGATCCTTTGCAATTTGTCTATCAAGCTTCTAGGGGCGTGGAAGATGCAATTCTAGACTCATGAGTCAGTCTCTAAACATTGCGCTCAGATCTCGGCATCTGTCTGGCATCTCTCTGAGCATCGCTGGACGCTGGGCTCAGCATACATGATTTAAAAAATCCTAACTGATTTCGAAATCGGGTTGCATCACGCCCATATGGAGAATCTTAACAGATGTTCTTCTGGTGAATCTCAAACATGCACACACTACAGGATTTGAAAATAATGGCTCATTATACACTACAGGATATTATTAAGATGATCGTGCCTGAGGGAGCAACAAACTGATCTTGCTTGTAAAGTAGTGAGTAGGCTATATCAAACATGTTTGATATTATCGGGGCCGCCCCGATGGGTCTGCGAGCCGATCGGGAGGTATTAGATTAGATCTGTAAACCGCTCACAACACAAGATAGGGGGTCAAACATCGGTACTGACCAACGTTCCAGACCAGATTTCTCCTTCGATTATTGTGAGGGGTGAATGGGGGATAAATCGGCCCAAAAATCCTGTAGTGTGAACCTGGCGTAATGCAATCCTGACTCTACTGCACTTATTGCACACTCATATTGAGAAACAAAGTTCACATGCTAAGATCCTATTTGTGGACTTTTCACCAGCTTTCAACACTAACCCAGTATTCTAGCAGATACTGTAAATGGCTACAGAATTCTCACTTGAAGCTGGCTTGATTTTATGGATTGCTGATTTTCTTAGCTGCATCACCCTCTGATAAAATGACCACTTGCACAGGCTCCCCCCAAGGGTGTGTGTTTTATCATCTTCATTGTTTATCTTATACACCAACTCACACTAACACTTTCCCCAATCGGCTCTCTCAACTGGTGTGGGAAGTCAAATCGGCTCTTAAACACCTCTAAAACAAAGGAAATGTCCATTGATTTTAGAACAATGCCGAGCCGATACAATCTGTGACCG
>NC_140239.1:6125481-6302981 GCF_949987555.1 Borostomias antarcticus | reverse complement strand
GGAGAGAGGGGGAGATAGGTGGAGAGAGATACCAAGTGAGGGAGGGAGAGAGAGAGATAGTGAGTGAGGGAGGGAGAAAGAGGGGGAGAGAGAGATAGTGAGGGAGGGAGAGAGGGGGAGAGAGAGATAGTGAGGGAGGGAGACAGAGAGATGGTGAGGGAGGGAGAGAGAGAGGGGGAGAGAGAGACAGAGAGAGGGAGAGAAGAGGGGAAAAAGAGAATGAGAGAAGAGGGGAAAAAGAGAGAAAGAGAGATAAAGAGAGAGTGAGAGCGAGGGAGGGAGGGAGAGAGAGAGAGCAAGTGAGGGAGGGAGAGAGAGACAGTGAGAGAGAGGGAGATAGGTGGAGAGAGATAGCAAGTGAGGGAGGGAGAGAGAGACAGTGAGAGAGAGGGAGATAGGTGGAGCGAGATAGCAAGTGAGGGAGGGAGAGAGAGACAGTGAGAGAGGGAGAGAGAGGGAGATAGGTGGAGAGAGATACCAAGTGAGGGAGGGAGAGAGAGAGATAGTGAGTGAGGGAGGGAGAAAGAGGGGGAGAGAGAGATAGTGAGGGAGGGAGAGAGGGGGAGAGAGAGATAGTGAGGGAGGGAGAGAGAGAGATGGTGAGGGAGGGAGAGAGAGAGGGGGAGAGAGAGACAGAGAGAGGGAGAGAGAGGGAGATAGGTGGAGAGAGATACCAAGTGAGGGAGGGAGAAAGAGAGGGAGAAGTGGAGAGAGATAGCGAGTGAGGGAGGGAGAGAGAGGGGGAGAGAGAGATAGTGAGGGAGGGAGAGAGGGGGAGAGAGAGATAGTGAGGGAGGGAGAGAGGGGGAGAGAGAGATAGTGAGGGAGGGGGAGAGAGAGATAGTGAGGGAGGGAGGGAGAGAGAGATAGTGAGGGAGGGAGAGAGAGAGATAGTGAGGGAGGGAGGGAGAGAGAGAGATAGTGAGGGAGGGAGAGAGAGAGATAGTGAGGGAGGGAGGGAGAGAGAGAGATGGTGAGGGAGGGAGAGAGGGGGAGAGAGAGATAGTGAGTGAACGAGGGAGAGATATAGTAAAGCTGGTGTGCAGTGACACCATTGTCATTCCGCGGCGGTGGGGGCCAGTGGTGACCCGGAGACGTCCTCGGCGGACACCGGCCAGACTGACCCTGCTGGAGACGGGGAGACGGAGACAGGGACAGACCAACTATGGCAAGCCATATTTATATAATTATGACGTTATAGATATCTTGAATAAAAATTCAGACTAGTCAAAAAAGGTTGTTGATATCTGTAATGTTAATTCCGGATAGTCAGGTCTAGTTAATAATTGTTAAAACGGCTTGTCATGGACCCACCCACCCAACACCCCTGAGCCCAGCCCCGCCCCGCCCCGCCCAGCCCTGATGCACACTCACAGCAGCATTCTACCTGCCTTACCAGGTGCACAGTCGCCTCGCTTCCTTCCTTCCTTCCTCGCTTCCTCCTTCCTTCCTTGCCCTGCCAGCTCCCAGCCGTCCCACACCAGCAAACCCGCCTCCCAGCCCAGCTGCCGGCTGTAATGAGCCCAGCTGCAACAATGGCACCTGTTCCTAGACAGAGTGTGGAGGGGGATGGGGGTGGGTGTTGGAGAGGACCTGGGGCGGAGGGGGGGGGGGGGTGGTTTGGAGCGTGGAGCGATGCAGGGGGGAGGGGAGGAGATGAGTGGAGAGAAGATAGAGAGGGGTGAAGAGGTCACGGAGGGGTCACGGAGCGATGCGTATCCCATGGCCCGGTGGTGAACCCGCGTCACGCCACGCCACACCGTGACATCACATCGTCGGCATCCATCGGCGCGGAGACACTGGGGCCTTGTCCAGGCACTGAGGGCTTGACCTCCTGACTCTGAACATGAGTGTCGGTCTCTCGTGACCGGGAAACTCCACCTGATCGAAAACAGAGATTAGACCTCACGGGATGTGTGTGTGTGTGTCTGTGTGTGTGTGAGCGTGTGTGTGTCTTTTCCACTGATAGTCTTGGAATTTTCATCCTCTCAGTTCCACGCTAGTTTCTAGGACCTAGGATCTAGGAGGTAGGAAGCAGGAGCTAGGAGGACCTAGGATCAAGGAGGTAGGAAGCAGGAGCTAGGAAACAGGTGCTAGGGCTTGATTTGAGATCCTCTCCGCTCAAACACGACCACCGTAGACTGGCCAGGTCTGTCTAAATATCGCTCTGAAATTAAAACCCTCATTAAAAATGTATGAAACACTGCAAATTGTAACTTATTATCCGTCACTGAAAGTGTGATATCGCATGGTAATTGTGTTGACGTGACAAACCGCTGGCTCTGTAAAGACTTGGCCTGGAGAGCTCCAACCACGTCAGCAGAAAATCAGAAAGTCGTTAAGACAGCACGCTACTCTGCATGTCTGTCAGAGAGAGAGAGAGAGAGAGAGAGAGAGATAGAGAGAAACAGAGAGAGAGAGAGAGAGAGAGAGAGAGAGAGAGAGGGATAGAGATAGGGATAGAGATAGAGAGAGAAATAGAGAGAAACAGAGGAGAGAGAGAGTAGTTTAGTACTTTAATGTCATTTTCCCCCCAGGATATCTATGTTGTTATTGTCCATTTTTACAGTCGGCTCTAGAGAGTGTTTCTCCCTATTGAAGTGGTAATTGTGAGCAGTGTGTGACTGAAGACCATTGTGTGTGTGTGTGTGTGTGTGTGACTGCTACTAGAGAGTGCTGGTCCCTTTGTCACCATTGTCGCTGGTGTGTTTCAGGCTAAGTGCTCTTATCCCAGCGTCTCATCCAGGATCAGAGCATAATCCATTTATTAGAGCTAGCTACAGCAGCCCTCGCAATTAGCTGTCAACCTGGATACTGTCTGTGTGTGTGTGTGTGTGTGTGTGTGTGGCTGTGTGTTTGCTATCCAGCTGGGAGGACGCACACACGAACACACATACACACAAAGTCGGGGTACGCGGCGTACTGCGTTTTGCCTGGTCTCAGCGTGAGGGTGTGAGCGCAGGGTTGGGCCGGGCCGGGCCATCTGTTCGCCATGTTGTGGAACACCGGGCTTCCTCGGGCTCCTGCACCGCCGGCGTCCTCCTCGTGCGGAGACAGGAACTCTGGGTAAAATGACAGCCGTAGCAGAGCACCTCAAAGGCCTTCCAGAGGAGCTACGACGTCGAAAGAGCGCTTCGACGTCGCGCAGTGCACACGCAGGACGGTGTATGTGTTGTAGATGTGTGTGTGTTTGTGTGGGAGAGAGTGTGTCTGAGAGAGTGTGTGACTGTAGAGAGAGTGTGTGTGTGTGTGTCGTAGAGGTGATTTCCCAGCATGCTTTGCCTGCGGCATAGAGGCAGGCAGCAGCTGCCAAAGCAATTGTCCTCCAGAGGGATGGAGTTTTATTGCCGCTCTCCCAACACACATGTTCAGTGTCCTGTTAGCATTACAACGTACTAAAACAACAAACACGTACAAGCCACTTACAACCGCGCTACTGTAATTGAAAAACAACACCCTCTCTCTCCGTAAATGTGGAAGTTCAGGGATATAACCTGCGTCTCATCAACCACTTTCCTGGCAGGCAAGAGAAACAACGATGGAACAGAAGAGTTTTTGTCTCCGGTTTTAATTAGCGAGGTGCCAGTTCAACAGGTGTGGAGTGAGACAGGAAATGGAAATGGAACGCTCTCCGGTTCAGGTCTGCAGTGTTCTTCTCTGCTCGCGGTACCAGACGCCGATCTGGTCCGGTTCTTATCTGGTTCTGTTCTGGTGCTATCCTGTTCTGTTATTGGTTCTGTCCTGTTCCTGTGTTCTTTCCTCATCATCTAGCTAGGAGCCTGTCCGCCTGGAACATTTCCTCTGGCAAAGCAGCTACTGGGAACATTTCTAGTGGGAACCTTTCTCCTGCTGTCCTTGGGGACTCGGGAGGTGTGTGTGCGCCATCCTCTCCATCTGGCGAGACTCGGTTGTCTGTTATGAGGACTAATGAGCTTGTCAGATTACAAGATGGCCGCTCTTCTCTGCTGCTTCAGACTTCACTGACATTGCACTGACATTCTATTATGAGTGCATCCAGACCAGTTCATAATCACGGTACAGTATTTATTGGCATAAGAAACATGCACAGCTGCTTGAGAGACACCTCATTCATCACATCACACAGATGATAATACCCAAGTACTGTAATAGAAAAGTAAACTGTCCGAAGGTCTGAACTGTGGACCCTGCTGGTGAGAAACATTTTGATTGATGAATGAAAACAGTCGTCTGTCTTCTCCCTGACCGAACCAGATGGGAGCGGCTGTTTCAAACTAACCGTTCCACTGTGGGCCAAATGCAAACATCCTGACAAGTACTTGAGGCGCGTTTGATTTCGCTTTCCAGTCCCGCGACGGCAAAGTCTGAGGTAAATCAAACGCACCTCAAATATGGTAAACAGTATATAGTGGGTATGTATTTCACCCGGGTCTGCCGACAGCTTATCAGAATAGGAGGGCGCTGCCGTGTCAGGGTGGGGAATGTTCGCTGAGACGCGCCCCCCCCCCCCCCCCCCCCCCCCCCGACCCCCCCCGAGGACGTCCGCGTGTCGGTCAGGGACAGGTTCGGAGGCGCGGGCCGCGTCGGGTCCGGCTATCAGGTCAGGGAGTCCAGCTGGGTCTGGACCGTCTCCAGCTGAAAGACAAGAGAAGGGTTCGACCATGGCGTGGGGGGGGGGGGGGGGGTCGAAGCGGCGGAGAGGTGCGATGATGATGATGATGAGGAGGAGAAGGAAACGACGTAGGAAGACGAAGGGCAGAGTGGAAAGGAGGAGGGAGGAAGAGGAGGAGGAAGAGGAGGTAGAAGAGGAGGAGGAAGAGGAGGTAGAAGAGAAAGAATAAGGGAAAAAGAGGAAGGAAGAGACGCGGGTGGAGAGACTGACCTTGTTGTAGAAGTCTAGAAGCTCTTGGTGGCCGAACTCCACAAACACTTTCTCCACACCCTGGATGAGAGGAGGAGGAGAAGAGGAGAGGAAGCAAGAGTAGGGCAGAGGCGGAGATGAGGAGGAGAGGAGCAGAAGAGGGGTGGAGCGGAGAGGAGAGCTCAGTGATGACGTTGTGACGACAACACTCCCGATCTTCCTCGGGTTTCCATTTTAAAAAAACATCAATTATTACTGGCCCTCTCTCTCTCTCTCTCTGTCTGTCTCTCTCTCTCTCTCCCTCTGTCTCTCTCTCTCCCTCTCTCTCTCTCTCTCTGTGTCCAGAGACAGTAAGAGAGGATGTCCAGTAAAAGTCACTTCCATCATCACACAAAGTAAAAGTAAAGAGCCAACAGCTTCCCCCCTGACACTATCAGGGGGGAACCAAGGCATCGGGAGCGGAAGAGAGAGCCGGTCGGAACCCCGCGCCGGAGAAGCGACCCCGTAATCATTATGATATAATAACGCGTCCACGGGAAGAAGCGCACCCTCGCACACGGATTCGGCGATGCTCTTCCTCCGCTCGTGGGAGAAGTGCGTTTGGAGGAGCGTCCTCGCTGAGGTTCAACACGTGATTACCCATCAGGCTAGAGGTTGAAATAACAGACATTAAGGGCTCCGCCGAGGGGCTGTGACAGCTGTGTGAGCGCTGCGGGGCGTTCCGGACACTTCCAGCTAACCGCTTGTGAGGGGAGTGGGTGTGCGTGTGTGTGTGTGCATGTGTGTGTGTGCGCGCACAAGTGTGCATGCAAAAATGTGTGTGCAGAGTGTGCACGTTTGTGCGTGTCTATGTGTGTGTGTGTGTGTGTGTGAGAGAGGTTCTGGGGGGGGGGGGGGGGGGGATCGGGTGACGGGTGAAGCCAGGCCATGTGTCAGAGATCATTAACGACAGGGACATTAATTAGAAGCAGCATTATAATCCACAGAGAAGCAGAGCAGGGGAAACGCTGGCTCCCGCCAACACCGCACTCCCGCGTTGACGTGTGCGAACTTGGAAATGTAGGGCGGCCCTCCCTCCTCATCTTCAACTCCTCTGACAGCCACAGATCTGGATGGAAATGGAAATGTACATCTCCCTCTAGAGATTCACATCTTTATTCTGTAAAATCATACCTGCATTGGATTCAGTCACGGTCGGAGATGAAATGCCAAAATGTTCAAGTGGAATAGACAGAAGGATTCAAAGTCAATCAATCTTTATTTAAGATTCTCAGAAAATCAATGCCGACTGTCATCTACAATGATGCCAAGATATATCATGAACACAGCACTGGGTCGGGGTCGGGCGGAGTCAGAGCAGGAAGAAGACAAATGATAAATATGAGGGTCTAGGTGAACACATATATACACAAACTGGTGCAGGCATAATATAATACCATATTATGGTTTCCTGTTAACTGCTACAGTTAGGAGATGGAACCAGGTTTGAGGTTGTGAAATGGCCACAGCTCTTTTCTGTCCTGGCCACACAGAGAACTGCCCACCGACATCAGGACTGCTCATATTTCGCCATAGGCTCAAAACTCACCTCTTCAAGAAGCACTACCAGGATTGTCCCTCTTAAGCACCGATTGATTTTTTTGTTATTTATTTTATTTTAATTTTAGATTTAACCCTTTTAATACGACCACGTCACCGGCAACATTTTAAAAATATCTAACAAATATTTAATAAGATTAAAAAAATATCTAACAAATCTAAAAAATTCCCCACTCCAACACTTGCTGAAAGCTGAGAAACTGCGCTTTCTAGTATTATAGGGAAAATCCAATTAATATTCAAAATGTTGTCACTGTATTTTCAGGGTTAAAAGGGTTAAATATATTTACTTTTGCACTTCACCCTACGCACTACATTATACACTGAGATGCACTTGTGAGTTCTGGTGAATAGTAGTACACTAACTAACTAAGTACACTAACTTCCTACTGTATGTTAAATGTAATTATTGTAAATCATTTTGGATAAAAGTGTCAGCTAAATGACTAGTGTAAAGTGCAAAGACATGCCATGCTGTTGCTAACTAGACAAATAATGAATCTTAGCTGTTGCTGAAAGTTGAAGACTGGTTGAAATTGGTTCAGTCCAACTACTGTTTGTAAGCACACATTTTGTTTAACATGAAAACATGATTGGATTTTGATAGAATACTGTGGCAAACCGGGGCCCTCAAAGCCCAAAATGTGCCACAAAGTAGCCGCTAGCTGTGGGACCGCAGTTCCCAGAACCCCACAGGTTGTGGGTTAGAGAGCTGAATGACTGTACCTAGGCTGATTATCCACACCTGTCTCAATGAGCAATGAAGCCGCGTCCCCTCACCAAAATCTGAAAAACCCAGACCAGAAGAAGCCAGGGAGAGGATGGATGAGGCAGAAGGCACACTGCCTCATGAGTGGATTTTGGTTGAGATCTTTCATTTGTAACACTAAATTCAGTTTATTAAAGAGACAACCTCTGGCTATTTTCTGCAACTTTTACTTCCCTTGTCTGTGTGCCACTGCCATTTGCCAGTTGCCCCAATAGAAAGAATATGAGGAAGTGTGCATGAGGTAGAAGAGGAGGAAGAAGACTAGGAGACAATGATAAATACACGAGGGTGTGCTGAGTATTTGCCCAGACCATTAAACCTTCTTTAATTAAAAATCTCTTTTAAAAAATCATGTCACAGCACAGCCTGAGTATGCATTAGCATTTTTATTCGGCATCCCCCTGGGCTTGAACTCTTGAGCTACCTGCCATGTGAGAAGCCATAGATGGTTTCACACTGACAAGCAATCAAGGGGTGCATATAAATGTCACAGGTGTATGTAGCATGGAGGTTTCATAAGTTTCCACAAAATGTTAGTTAAAGGAACCACAAGGGGTAAAAAACTAAACTAAAGCCTAAACAATAAAACTAAGGTACACACTCAAGTGGAGAACAAAAGGCAAAGCTTACAAACGTACGGGGACGGTTTGGTGCACTCCGGGCTCTCCCCCCCGCACACCCCAGTCCAAACCCCACACTCCAGTCCAAACCCCACACTCCAGTCCAAACCCCACACCCCGGTCCAAACCCTGTGTCAGCTCCCCCACACCGGGAGCTGGCTTCCCTCGAAGTTTTGTTTTAATTCGTGGATCCACCCCGTGATTCAGTTTTCATGAAAATTGGTCTGGTCTTGTTTGCATAATCCTGCTTACTAACAAACTAAATAACTAACAGAACCCACCCACCACATACGCGACCGAACATATAAATCTCCGTCCAGTGCTGTAATCAACAAAGGTCAACAAACAAAATAAGTGAAAATCATTTAAAATAGCTACCATTGTAAATACCATTGTAAATGATATACCGAACAACAAAAACTAAAACCTGTTACAGACAGGCAATGGGCGGCTATTAAGTATGTTCCTAAAGTGTAAGTAAATAAGTACATTTTATGTATAAGGTGCTTCTCACAGTGACAAAGAGGTACAAGAGTGTTCAGATTTAAGTCACGTTGCAAGAGATTCCATGAGTTCACTGCACTGATACTGAAAGCAGTTTTTGCCAAGATCAGTCCTGGCATGAGGTACCTGAAAAACCAGCCTGTCACTGGAGTGAGCTGGAAGTGGGCCAGGGTTCCATTGCAGCATAGATGAAATATAAAGGTAATTTTCCGATCAGGGCTTTATGGATATACAGACACCGATGATTATTGCATTGCTCAGCCAGAGTAGACCAGCCGACCTTGTCATAGAGGATACAGTGATGAGTATGGTAGCCATCTCCAGTAATGGCCCTACAGTAAGAGCAGAATGATAAACAGCATCCAAGGGCTTGAGTCATACGGTAGCAAAGGCATGCCTGCTGTATATATCACATCCCCGCAATCCAAAACGGATAGAAACATAATAATAATAATAATAAAAAAAAAAATATATATATATATAATTAAATAAATTATATAAATAATAATAATCATTTTCCTACAAAACATGGGAAGTCAGTTCTATTTGTATATATATATATATAAAAAAACAATGGTAATTTATTAACAAGATTGTCTGATATGATATATACAGTAAGCTCAAAATGTGAGAGACTACCTGGTACGGGCAGATACAGTACTACTGTCCCATCTGTTTCTGTTCAGAGGCGTTTGGACGGGATGACTGGCCTCTTTCCTTGTCGCAGCTGTACAGCATGCGAGAATTCTAAGAGAGCAAGCACTTTTACCAGTCATGTGACCTTTAAAACTTATGACATCAGCCAATTCCTTACATGTACATCTGTTGGAGTGATTTATCTCCTGTCATGCCCATGTGGGTTGCAATACATAGGAAAAACCACAAGGCCTATCAAAACGCATTATTGAACACAAAAGTGCTACACGTAGGAATGACACAAGATGTCCTGTTGCTAGACATTTCCACAGAGCCAATCATCCTGTATCCACACTCTCATTCTGTGCAATCCAACGAATCTGTGAAACACGTAGCCCCCCTACATTGACATTGATTTAAAACTTCTCAAATGTGAGTGCAAATTGATTTTTTTTTAATATGAAGACACTGCATCCCGACGGACTCAATGAGGAGTTGTCCTTTTCATGCTTCTCATAGGCTAATGGTCTCTCCTTCTCCCTTCCTCCCTAGGACCTTAGCTCACAGCTGCGTCTATGGATTTGTCATAGACTGTTGTCCTAATGATCACGTGTATAGTCCTATATTTTTCAGTTCTATGTGCATGATGTGTATACATATATACAGTATGTAAATCATGTGAATAGATTCTGTGCATGTACGCCCATGCTTGCTCTATAGAAACCCTGTTTATTTTCCTTTTTGTTCTGATAGGCTTATCGCCTTGATTGATTTGATTGGCTCCTGCCTGTGGCTGCCAGCCTACTTAAAGCTTATTAGATGCAGCTGGGACTATAGGGCTGACGATAGTCTGATGACCGAAACATTCCTTTTTATTTTATTATCACCTTGTCACTTTTTGCATTGATGTAGAATAATTACCTTTTCTTTTTTTTTTTTGCATCCGAATGCCTCATCTGTTGTTAGTGTGTGAGCCTTTTCACTTTTATGTTGGGACCATTCATCTGGCTTCACACACCTTCTCCTCCTTCTCCACCTTCTCCTCCTTCTCCTCCTTCTCCTCCTTCTCCACCTTCTCCTCCTTCTCCACCTTCTCCTTCTTCTCCACCTTCTCCTCCTTCTCCACTTTCTCCACCTTCTCCTCCTTCTCCTCCTTCTCTACCTTCTCCTCCTTCTCCTCCTTCTCCACCTTCTCCTCTTTCTCCACCTTCTCCACCTTCTCCTCTTTCTCCACCTTCTCCTCCTTCTCCTCCTTCTCCTCCTTCCCCACCTTCTCCTCCTTCTCCACCTTCTCAACCTTCATCGTTTGTAAGCCTGAGCCGATAAGAGCGCAAACTTCCTGTGCCATTTTTGATATGTAATTTGAACATAAGTGTGTCATCTATCCAAATGCCAAGGCATTTACTATTCAGTGACTTGCTCAACATTGGATCCTTGTAGAGTGAAAACGACAGTTCTTCTCATTACCAGTACGTCCAGCTCTAGAGAACAGCTATTTGTATTGTGTGCGTTGAATACACTAGTAGGTTAAAGGTAGAAGGTTAAAATAAATGTTGCAGGCTCTCCACAGCTACAGCTACATGTAGCTCAGCAGATACCTACAGTAAAGGACATAATAATAATATAACAGAGAGAGAGAGAGAGAGAGAGAGAGAGAGAGAGAGAGAGAGAGAGAGAGAGAGAGGGGGAGGTGAGAGTGTGTGCGTGGGTGCAGGAACATGGCAGACAGCTTTGCAGGCTCTGATCACAACCCAACCAGAATGGAAGAAACAGGCGTCAAAACATCGGATTCACAAACACTTTGACCATCGTTGGAAGAGCAGGTGTTGGGGTGTGATCTGAGGAGAGAGAGAGAAGGAGACAGAGAGAGAGAGAGAGAGAGAGAGAGAGAGAGAGAGAGAGAGAGAGAGTGTGTGTGTGTATGTGTGTGTGTGTGTGTGTATGACATCCATTTCGTATGGCTGATGTGTGTGCTGTGTCTTGTGCCTGGTGTGTGTGCCATGTCTCCCAGCTCTGTTGTGTGTGTGTGTGTGTGTGTGTGTGCGCGCGCACACGCGAGGCAGCAGGGGTTCAAGCTACCCCTGTGTTTCAGAAGCACCAAGGGCCTGGTGCTGGAGTTGACAGATCTGGGCTAACGCTAATGTGTTGACATGCCAGCCCAACACTGCCGGGCCAACACTACCGCTGCCTACAGAGACCGCCACTGGCCAGCGGGGTGTGCATGGTAGAGATACCAGGCCATTGGCCAGCAGGGTGTGCATGGTAGAGATACCAGGCCATTGGCCAGCAGGGTGTGCATGGTAGAGATACCAGGCCATTGGCCAGCAGGGTGTGCATGGTAGAGATACCAGGCCATTGGCCAGCGGGGTGTGCATGGTAGAGATACCAGGCCATTGGCCAGCAGGGTGTGCATGGTAGAGATACCACGCCACTGGCCAGCGGGGTGTGCATGGTAGAGATACCAGGCCATTGGCCAGCAGGGTGTGCATGGTAGAGATACCACGCCACTGGCCAGCAGGGTGTGCATGGTAGAGATACCACGCCACTGGCCAGCAGGGTGTGCATGGTAGAGATACCAGGCCATTGGCCAGCGGGGTGTGCATGGTAGAGATACCAGGCCATTGGCCAGCAGGGGGGTCGAGTGTTCGGATAGAGAGACAGAGAAACACATCATTCCCCCAAGCCAGGCTGTTTTATGAAGAGTACGGTACGGGAGATATGATGTATATTTAAGCAATAGCCCATGACAGGCCGTAGTATATAGTTATTATATCGCAGCTAAGGGTCTGATGGGAAGGGAGGACAGCCTCTTAGCTGTGATATAATAACCATGTACCCCGGCCTGAACTGAGCTATTGCTTTTATAAAACGGTCACCAAATGTGGCGATTTTAAAGTGATAGACACTTCAATTTAAACCAGTTTTATTAATAAGTAATAATGTACACCTAGGCCCTCCTGGTCCCCTGCACATTCAGTAGTGTGAGGTGGTTGCTATGCAACGTACTGTACTGTACACACTAGCAGCTAGAACTACTAGCATATTTCTTTTTTCCATCACAGGCTAGCGTTATATCAATTTCCATATTTGGCTATTTATTTATGAACATTATTTTGTACAGTATATGTGCTGCTTGTAGCGAGGATTTTGCTCCACTTTCTCCCCCGAGTTTAGTTCTTTTTGAAACTGCATTCCCAGTTCTAAAAGTGCAGCTCTAAAGATAAGACTCAATGAATATTTAAGACTCCGGTTTTAGAACAGTGACATTCTTGAACTAATAACATTCTAAAAATGCTTGAAGTTGTCTTGTTTCAAACTTTTTTGGGGGGAGACGCGGAATGATATTGAGTTGCGCAAAGGAATTAGATGTCATAGCCGTGGTATATGGTAAATATATCACAGAACCAATCAGATTGCTTGATTTGAGCTACCTGTTTTATAAATAAGAGTAACATGTATATTACAGATCCATATACGGATGACTCTGAGCTTCCACTGTCCAAGAGTAATATGAAACACAAGATCACCATCCACATGTAAATATTCGACCCATAGATGTATCATCTCTCCACCTCTTCAAAACAGCCCTGTCTTCTTGTATTTTATGACCTCATTACATGTCCTTAAAAACTTTATTTTGTAATACTATGGTTGTCAGTGGTTGACTGGAATACAACCTTTTTTAATTGTTTAATTTTCTTTAATTAATTATCTTTTTTGTTGTTAGTTAGTTAGTTGTAACTTAGTTACCCTAGGACCCAAAATGGCTGATCTCAAGGGGGTCACCCTAATCAAGAATTTCAAACGCCTGTGAGTGGCGCCGCCTCCGACCGCCGCGGCACTTAAGCAGCCAGAGTGCCGCCACGAGGCGTCGATCCGTGACCTGTAAATAAATGATTGAGCATTAATGTCAGCTGATCGCCACGTGACCGGCTCACGTTCTCCTGGGCTACGTGGTGTCTGGAGAGGAGAGGCCCGACATGGAAAGGCACTTCTCATGAATTATGGGTTACCGTGCTCCGCGCTAGCTAGCGTCCGTGATTTGCAACACCTGTCAGAGCGCTACGCGCGGTGAGTGGCGCGGCTATGGAGCGGCGCGCTTTCACGACTGATGAAAACATATGGAGGGAGAGAAAGAGAGACAGGGAGAGGAGGAGAGAGAGAGAGAGATAGGCGGGAGGAGAGAGCGGGCAAGAGAGAGACTGTAATATAAGCAGTAGAGGGCTGTAGCTCCTCTGGAGACGGCTAAGCTTTCAGCACGGAAACTCACTCAAACTCAAACTCTTTCATCACAGGAGAAAATATGTCCCCCATAAACAAAACCAACTTCCAGAGAATGAGAACATAAAATGTTGACAGGGAGCGAAATTCATACCGAGAGAGGGAGGGAAAGAGATGAGAGAGAGAGATAAAACTCTGGCATATCCACTGTCTATATACAGTACGTGAGCTACGCTAATCAATATGAATTCCCTATAGCCGGCCTATGAGCAGCCGGTATCCGCCCGGCTTGGAGCAGCATGTAGGAACTCAGGGAGGGCGGGGTGGTGGCCTGACAGCGAGGAGGCCATTTTGAGAGCTCTGCCGTCGCCGCCTCCTGACAGACATCTTGACGGAGAGGCGGAGAGACAGGAGGCAGAGCTGTTGGTTTCTGGCACCTCACCCCACAGCTCCACCAAACACTCTTAATTATGAATAAAAATACCAACTCCTGGGTTGCCATGGACACCGAGCTCTTACACCCCCCCCCCCCCCCACCACCACCCCCCCACGGCCCTGGTGTGTGTGTGTGTGTGTGTGTGAAGCTGTCTGTCTTTGAGAGCAGAGTGTATGACATCCCTCTGTGTCGCAGCAGAAAGCTTGCGAGGCAAAGAAAAAAGCGTTCTATTCTTCTGTCAATCATCCCCTAACAGGTGACACACCAAACCGCGTACGGAGAAAATTGGTTTATGTTTCACTACAACCGCCGGGCCGTACAAGCTGAGTGAAAAACGTCAAAATTCAAAAAGTGCAACTGTATGACGGTCGGTCACAAAACCGTTTGACGGTCATGAAAGAAAACAACAACGAGTAAACACGTAGTTGGGGAAAGACGGGTCGGTGTGACGAGAGTCACATTAAGATGCCGCAGATGTCTCCTCGACGGGGGGGGGGGTTCCACCCGACTGGGTTCAAAGATAAAGGCGGTGTTTACCGTCGTCGCCATCGGCATGCCCCGGCGCCCCGCGCGACTCCGACGGAAACGCCGTGACACATTTTGCGGCGAGGGGGGGGGCAGGTCCAACCCCGACGGGCTCGAAAACAAGCCATTGTCCGTCCGTCGGCTACCCACTGGTACGTCATCTACGCGGAGGGCTATGAAGGCCGCATCCATTCATGATGTCATCTATAGGGGCTTCTGTGAGAAACCGTGTCGGTTGGTATGTGGTCTATAGGAGCGCCTGTTCAAACACCTCACGGCCCCGGCCCTCACACAGAGGCCCCTCATCGTGGCCCCTCGGAGCCGCGGTCCGAGGCTGTGAACAGCGGCTGTCAGGTCCAGACACTGGCCCCTGTCACTCTCTCTACCCCCTCCCCTCCTCCTCTCCTCCCCTCCTCCTCCTCCTCCTCTCTTCTCCTCCTGGCGTGCTGAGGACACAGGCTGGACAGCTAGAACCGTCAAAATCCTGCTTTAAAAAGAATAAAGGGAACCTCGCTTTTTGCTACTTTTTCGTGTTTAGTGTTTTGAGTGCGCCCCTCGAACGACGACAACACTGGCGGCGGCTCGCGCTTGGCTGTCGGCACAGTGGACGCCGCCCGTATGTTTTCAACAGCCGGAGCTAATTGGCTGGGGAGGTGGAATGTTCTAGTGGGGCTGAGGGAGACAGGTAGATTTGGCAGGCGAGGCGAGAGAGGAGAGGGAGATGAGAGGAAAGGAGAGAGAGAGAGAGAGAGAGAGAGAGAGAGGTAATTTTCCGACCTCCGGACCTCCCGCCGAGTTCGAGAGAGAGCAAGAGCTAAGATGGCCTCCCGGGCTGCCGAGCCGAGGCCGGCGTGTCGCCCTGCCACGCACCTCTGCTCTGATTGGAGGACCACCAAAGGGGTTCGCCTAGATTCCAGCTGCTGTTGACATCGCCAGGAACAAACAGTTATGAGAGCCACAGGGAGGGTTGGAGGGGAGAATATAGCTGATGGATATGAATAATATATCTAACTAGAGTGACGACAGGCTTCAACAGCATCAGGCCTCTACAGCCCTCGGAGGTTTTGATGTACCGTCGTCGACGAGACTCAATGACTAGGTGAGAGCTCCTCGCCAAACACACCTATGCTGCAGCTGTGTATTCACTCTGATCAAAGTCAATGTGTGTGTGTGTGTGTGTGTGACAGGTTTACGGCGGTCTCCTGGCCTCCTGTGTACCGTGCTGCCACCAGTGTAGCGGAGATGGAGACGGAGACGGAGAGTTGTTTTGGTTTGCTTCTCTGCGCCGGCTGAACGCGGCCCTCATACCGGCAGCCAATCAGGAGAGCGGCCATGCGTGGCGAGATGGTCCTGTCGGCGCGCTGGCCTCGGTCGTAACCCCCAGCTGAATACACACGGCTCATCAGGAGAGGAGCCGGGCGTATGTCTGCATGCTCCACGCACGCACGCACGCACGCACGCACGCACGCACGCACACACACACACACACACACACTCTGCAAGATCTGAAGCACTGAGACAAGATACCTTATCAGAAAGGAGAGAAGAGGAGAGGAGAGGAGAGGAGAGGAGAGGAGAGGAGAGGAGAGGAGAGGAGAGGAGAGGAGAGGAGAGGAGAGGAGAGGAGACGAGACGAGACGAGACGAGACGAGACGAGAGGAGATGATAGGAGATGACAGAAGGGGAGGAGAGGAGGGGAGGAGAGGAGAGGAGGGGAGGAGAGGAGAGGAGAGGGGAGAAGAGGGGAGAAGAGGGGAGAAGAGGAGAAGGAGGAAGAGAAGGGGAGAGGTGAGAAGAGGGGAGGAGAAGGGAGGAGGCGTGGGGAGAGGAGAATCAGAATCAGAATTTGTTTTATTGCCATGCAGTTTTTCAACGTACTAGTAATTTGCTTTCAGTCGTGGTTCATAACATTGAGAGAACAGGACAGGGTGCAGGAGGAGACAGGACAGTGCAAAGAGCGAGTACAACATGCTAGTGCAAAAAAGGATAAGCTAAGAAAATGTTGATGTTGTGTTGAAAATGATGTGTGTGTGTGTGTATAAGGTGTGTGAGGTGTGTTGTGTGTGTGTGTGTGTGTGTGTGTGTGTATAAGGTGTGTGAGGCGTGATGTGTGAGTGTGTGTATAAGGTGTGTGAGGCATGTTGTGTGTGTGTGTGTGTATAAGGTGTGTGAGGCGTGTTGTGTGTGTGTGTGTGTAAAGGGTGTGTGAGGCGTGTTGTGTGAGTGTGTGTATAAGGTGTGTGAGGCGTGTTGTGTGAGTGTGTGTGTATAAGGTGTGAGGCGTGTTGTGTGTGTGTGTATAAGGTGTGTGAGGCGTGTTGTGTGTGTGTGTGTGTGTGTATAAGGTGTGTGAGGCGTGTTGTGTGTGTGTGTGTATAAGGTGTGTGAGGCGTGATGTGTGAGTGTGTGTATAAGGTGTGTGAGGCGTGTTGTGTGTGTGTATAAGGTGTGTGAGGCGTGATGTGTGTGTGTGTGTATAAGGTGTGTGAGGCGTGTTGTGTGTGTGTGTGTATAAGGTGTGTGAGGCGTGATGTGTGTGTATAAGGTGTGTTGTGTGTGTGTGTGTGTGTATAAGGTGTGTGAGGCGTGATGTGTGAGTGTGTGTATAAGGTGTGTGATGCGTGTTGTGTGAGTGTGTGTATAAGGTGTGTGAGGCGTGTTGTGTGTGTGTGTGTATAAGGTGTGTGAGGCGTGTTGTGTGTGTGTGTGTATAAGGTGTGTGAGGCGTGATGTGTGTGTGTGTGTATGAGGTGTGTGAGGCGTGATGTGTGAGTGTGTGTATAAGGTGTGTGAGGCGTGTTGTGTGTGTGTATAAGGTGTGTGAGGCGTGATGTGTGTGTGTGTGTATAAGGTGTGTGAGGCGTGTTGTGTGTGTGTGTGTATAAGGTGTGTGAGGCGTGATGTGTGTGTATAAGGTGTGTTGTGTGTGTGTGTGTGTGTATAAGGTGTGTGAGGCGTGATGTGTGAGTGTGTGTATAAGGTGTGTGATGCGTGTTGTGTGAGTGTGTGTATAAGGTGTGTGAGGCGTGTTGTGTGTGTGTGTGTATAAGGTGTGTGAGGCGTGATGTGTGTGTGTGTGTATGAGGTGTGTGAGGCGTGTTGTGTGTGTGTGTATGTATAAGGTGTGTGAGGCGTGTTGTGTGTGTATAAGGTGTGTGAGGCGTGTTGTGTGTGTATAAGGTGTGTGAGGCGTGATGTGTGTGTATAAGGTGTTTGAGGCGTGATGTGTGTGTGTATAAGGTGTGTGAGGCGTGATGTGTGAGTGTGTGTATAAGGTGTGTGAGGCGTGTTGTGTGTGTGTATAACGTGTGTGAGGCGTGATGTGTGAGTGTGTATAAGGTGTGTGAGGCGTGTTGTGTGAGTGTGTGTATAAGGTGTGTGAGGCGTGTTGTGTGTGTGTGTGTGTGTGTGTGTGTATAAGGTGTGTGAGGCGTGTTGTGTGTGTGTGTGTGTGTATAAGGTGTGTGAGGCGTGTTGTGTGTGGGTGTATAACGTGTGTGAGGCGTGTTGTGTGTGTGTGTGTGTGTGTATAAGGTGTGTGAGGCGTGATGTGTGTGTGCGGTGCATCCTACACGTTACATTCAGTGGTCATGTGCAGAGGAGAGGAGAAGAGAGGAGAGGTGAGGAGAGGAGAGGAGAGGAGAGGAGAGGAGAGGTGAGGAGAGAGGAGAGGAGAGGGAGAGGGAAGGAGAGAGGAGAGGAGAAGGAGAGGAGAGAAGAAAGGAGAGGTGAGGAGAGGAGAGGAAAGGAGAGGGAGAGGGAAGGAGAGAGGAGAGGGACAGGAGAGAGGGAGAGGAGAGGAGAGAGGAGAGAGGAGAGGAGAGGGAAGGAGAGAGGAGAGAGGAGGGGGACAGGAGAGAGGGAGAGGAGAGACGAGAAGAGACGAGAAGAGAGGAGATTAGGTACAGGGAGGGAGGGAGGGAGGAAGGGAGGGAGGGGGGTAGCAAGGCACAAGGCTCTCTCATACGCCTAATGGAACAGCGAGAGAAAAGCCTTTTATTTACCTTTCACTGCTGCTCCACAGCAGAGAGAACACAGAGAATAAGCATGGCTGTCCGGGGATGTGGAGCAGATCTGAACACGACTATTGTTGTTGGCTGCGGCAACGATGGAATAAGAAATATTTGTTGTTTTTCCCCTCAAGGATAAAGAGACAGTTCATATTTGGGCTGCATCACACAAATAACTAGGTTGTTATTCGAACACTGTGTCAACACAGAACCATGGCTCGTTATATTCAGTCTGCTGTGTGTGTGTCTCATATTCAGCAATAAACAATAATGTTTACGACGTGATGCAGAACTGTACATAATGTTCAAACAAATAACATCCTTGCTGGTCGACAGACTGGCTTGGATGATGAGGACAATACCAATTTTGCCTATTGGCTTGACTAAAGGATGTGCTTGTGTGTGTGTGTGTGTGTGTGTGTGTGTGTGTGTGTGTGTGTGTGTGTGTGTGTGTGTGTGTGTGTGTGTGTGTATTCTGAAGGATGAGGTCAGCCAGTCTAAAAGGCCGGCTGTGTGTCAGACTCTGCAGTCACAGTCAACCACATCCTTATTTGTGGCTCCCGAACAATGAACCTCTGGGTTCCAACCACAACATACAGGCAGGACCCACATCCTCCTCCTCTCTCCTCCCTCCTGCCCCTCCTCCTCTCTCTCCTGCCTCCTCCCTCCTCTCCCTCTTTTCCTCCCTCCTCTCTCCTGCCTCCTCTCTCCTCCCTCCTGTCCCTCGTCTTCTCTCTCCTGCCTCCTCTCTTCCTCCTCCTCTCCGCTTTTTCCTCCCTCCTCTCTTCCTCCTCCTCTCTCCTGCCTCCTCCCTCCTCGCCCCCTTTTCCTCCCTCCTCTCCTTCCTCCTCTCTCCTGTCTCCTCCCTCCTCTCTCCTCTCTCCTGACCCCCCCTGCTGTGGCTGCATGGTTGGACGGCAGAGTTGACCCTGAACGGAGCGTTCTGTCTGAGTGGAAGGAGAAGGAGAAGGAGAAGGAGAAGGAGAAGGAGAAGGAGAAGGAGAAGGAGAAGGAGGAGGAGAAGGAGAAGAAGGAGAAGGAGAAGGAGGAGGCTCCTCTCCTCCAGGGTCTGTGTCTGGTCCGCTCCACGCTGGTCAACAGTTAATGAAATCAAAATGAAGACGGTAAACATTGAGTATTGTTCCTATTGATTTCAGAGAGCGAAGTCCCCTTCCGCAGAATCACACACACGTGCACACACACGGTGAACTGAACGCAGCCTGGGGGGGGGGTACCTCCTTATTCAGAACAGTACACAGCCTGACGCAATCACAGAGCACAAAGGCTGGGATTGTCCTCCGCACTGAGTCACTCAAGACATGTCTGTCTGCCTGCCTGTCTGTCTGTCTGTCTGTCTCTGTCTGTCTCTGTCTGTCTGTCTGCCTGGTCACCCCTCCCCTCCCTGGTGGCCTGTCTTCCTGCCTGCCACACTGAGGCCTCTTTCACAGAACAGGGGCCCCATCGCTGGGTCTATGAACTGGGCCCCTCGCTCAGCACAATCCCAGGACCCTCCTTCCAACATGGGAACCAGCTTCCCTCCACCCTGCTCCCCTCTACCTCTCCACCCTGCTCCCCTCTACCCCTCAACCCTGCTCCCCTCTATCCCTCCACCCTGCTCCCCTCTACCTCTCCATCCCTCCACCCTGCTCCCCTCTACCTCTCCTTCCCTCCACCCTGCTCCCCTCTACCTCTCCACCCTGCTCCCCTCTACCCCTCTACCCCTCAACCCTGCTCCCCTCTACCCCTCTACCCCTCAACCCTGCTCCCCTCTACCCCTCCATCCCTTCACCCTGCTCCCCTTCATCCCTCCATCTCTCCACCCTGCTCCCCTCTACCCCTCAACCCTGCTCCCCTCTACCCCTCCATCCCTCCACCCTGCTCCCCTCTACCCCTCCATCCCTCCACCCTGCTCCCCTCTACCCCTCCATCCCTCCACCCTGCTCCCCTCTACCCCTCCATCCCTCCACCCTGCTCCCCTCTACCCCTCCATCCCTCCACCCTGCTCCCCTTCATCCCTCCATCTCTCCACCCCAGCTCACCTCTACCCCCGATGCCCTCCACCCCTGACCCCCAGATAAGCTCGGGATTCTGTGATTCTACCGGAGGGGGTCAGAGTAGAGTGGAAGTGTGCGTGTGTGTGCGTCAGCAGCGTGATGCGTACACCCTCACTGTGTGTTATCGCTAGAGCCGCCGCCTGCGGGACTAACGACGCAGGAGGGACGGTAACGCTGGAGAGAACAGGAGTCTGACCCTTGACCCCCCCCCTCCCGTTGTTAATAATCAATCAGGTCGTTCTGTTGACGCCTGCCGTGGCCCCGTCTTTATCTGGCCTTCGCTGGTGACACATTTACACGTCCGACACGCCGCCGCCGCCACTGACGCAACCACTGAAATATGTTTTTCCACTGGGGCCCCTGCGCCCACCGGAAGGGGGGCCACACATCTATCTCACTCAGGGTTTAATCAAACACACACACGCACGCACGCACGCACACACACACACACACACACACACACACACACACACACACACACACACACACACACACACACACACACACACACACACACACACGCAAGCACACATATCCTCATCAGGAGCTTAGATTTGTGGTCGTCTCTGATGTCTTTTAGCTTCAATGACCCATCTTCTGACTCCCACCTTCCGGCCGGGCCCTCTCTCTCCCAGGGGGAGGGGCTGGTTGTCTCTCTTTCCAAGGGGTGGGGGAGGGGGGCTGGTTGTCTCTCTTTCCCAGGGGGAGGGCTGGTTGTCTCTCTCTCCCAGGGGGAGGGCTGGTTGTCTCTCTCTCCCAGGGGGAGGGGCTGGTTGTCTCTCTCTCCCAGGGGGAGGGCTGGTTGTCTCTCTCTCCCAGGGGGAGGGCTGGTTGTCTCTCTTTCCCAGGGGGAGGGCTGGTTGTCTCTCTCTCCCAGGGGGAGGGCTGGTTGTCTCTCTCTCCCAGGGGGAGGGCTGGTTGTCTCTCTTTCCCAGGGGGAGGGCTGGTTGTCTCTCTCTCCCAGGGGGAAGGGCTGGTTGTCTCTCTCTCTGTTACACCATCTAACACCAGAGCTAGTTTGTTTGAACAGCCTCAACACACTCTATAGAACCCCCACCCCCCCCGGGGTCTTATGAGCACACACACACACACACTGACTCTCTCTCTCTATCACCCACACACGCACACACAAACACACACACATTACATTACAGTCATTTAGCAGACGCTTTTATCCAAAGCGACTAACAATAATTGCATTTAGGAAGAGCCAATCTACTACTACTTGCCAGAACTCACAAGTGCATCTTCTTTCTAAAACAAGTGACTAAGAGCATAATCTAGTGCTGAAGGCAAAGTGCAAGAATCGCAATCTAAAGTACAGTGCAATATAATATAGTGCAATATAATATAATACAATAAGTCAGAGACACAAACACACTCACAGACTCTCTCACACACGCGTACGCACGCACACTCACAGAGGCGCGCAAATATTTCAGAGCCTCCAGTGTGAAGGGCCTTCCCAGATGTCAGAGCAGAGCGTTCTCCCACCTCTGGCTCTCTGCGGAGCTCTGCCCAGCTGCACCGGCTGTAGCAACACTCTGCGCTTTGATAGGCGCTACGTGGGAGCAGGCAGGGAAACCGGTGCCAGAGATGAACAGGCCCACTCTTTTAAAGAGGACTAAGCCGCTCTGCCGCCCACAGAAAGCCCTTTTTCCAGAGCTCGGCTTCATATGTGGCTGGGAGGACTGGTTGGGAGCTGGCGACGATACACGCGAAACGAATAAAGTTATATTTCCTTTGATAAAACGCCTTGGAATCCGGCCCCGCGCCAGTAGCCGCACATCTGGGTCTGATTGTAATCCTGTTAGGGTGGTTCCCTAAATACAACCATGAGAACGATCATCCGAACAGGATAGACGTCTATATAAAGGCACTCTGACATCCTCCACAGTATGCTAATCTGGCAAAAAAAAAGAGATTAATTTTTTCTAATTCACTTCCCAGCATAATTATACGTAGGCTAATGTATATACAGTACCATCCTATTGCTGTGGGTGTACAGTAGTGCAATTAACTATTCGATCCAAATAAATCTTGATTAATCCAGGAACAGAATATCCCCTCCTGTACAAGGATTAGGATTAAATATAACTGGCAGATGCATATTGGGCTCTTGTAGCTAGCAAGTAACATTACTTTAGCACTATGACCTAACTAGGTACTGTAGCTACAGTAACCCAATATCTCCACCTTAGCACTATGAGTTAACTAGGTAGCGACAATAACCCAATATCTCCACTTTAGCCCTATGAGTTAACTAGCTAGCTACAATAGCCCACTATCTCCAGTTTAGCCCTATGAGTTAACTAGCTAGCTACAATAGCCCACTATCTCCAGTTTAGCCCTATGAGTTAACTAGCTAGCTACAATAGCCCACTATCTCCAGTTTAGTTCAGAAGAACGAGGCTGGCAGGTCAGAGGTCACTGCCAGAGACACCAGGAGCTGCCGGCCAGCGAACTGGTGCTGTGGGAGCCGACACAGAGCAACGATCACAGGGTATACTCTGGCTAAAGAAGGATGTATACTGTAGCAGAAATGTTACAGTTTTTACATTAGTGGTGTTTAAAGAAGTGGGTCTACTGTGGGTCCATGGATAAAGAAGTGGGTCTACTGTGGGTCCATGAATAAAGAAGTGGGTCTACTGTGGGTCCATGGATAAAGAAGTGGGTCTACTGTGGGTCCATGGATAAAGCAGTGGGTCTACTGTGGGTCCATGGATAAAGAAGTGGGTCTACTGTGGGTCCATGGATAAAGAAGTGGGTCTACTGTGGATCCATGGATAAAGAAGTGGGTCTACTGTGTGTCCATGGATAAAGAAGTGGGTCTACTGTGGGTCCATGGATAAAGAAGTAGGTCTACTGTGGATCCATGGATAAAGAAGTGGGTCTACTGTGGGTCCATGGATAAAGAAGTGGATATACTCCGTACACCCTCCACTACACCAATGGGTGTCCCACACTAACGTACGTGGACGTACTTCAGAAAGACGCCGGAGCGGAAAGTACTGGCGCGCTAGCCAGACCGTCAAGACTGGAAGCGCCGATGTAGGGCTCGTCCGAGAACGACCTAGAGAGAGAGAGAGACTATGAGCTAACTAGCTAGCTACAAGAACTGACTCATGACCATATTGACCTATTTATCCCCCTCCTCTCTCGTCCTGCCTGGGTCTGTGGAACCTTGCAGAGTTCGTCATTAGGCCTGTTTGTTGATCTGCAGCTAGCGGCCTCTGAGGACACCAGGCCTTGTTAGACGAAAAAGTCTTAAAAGTGGAAATAAGGAATACATTTCTGCTGTCCCCAGAGCTGCTTGGGCAGGTTGGTATTTCCATAATGTAGCTTAGCGCGCCAGAGTAGCTTGATAGCGTTAGCGGTCGCTAGAGGCCTGGTGCCCTCATTAGGACTCACACTCAGGAAGGGGATTAGCCTGGCATTAGCATACAGGAGGGCCCTGGAAACAAACTAGAGAGTCAACTATCTAACGACTCTCCATTTCACAGCAGGAGCCTGCAGAGATGAAGGAGATGGAGGCTAGACTAGAGGGGGGAGAACATTTTCTAATTTGGGAACATTTTCTAATTTGGGAAAAAACAATCTTTATATTCATTTTTTTCTTTCTTTGTTTTTTTCTTTCTCTTTCTTTCTTTCTTTCTTTCTTTCTCCCTCTGTCCCTGTCATTCTCTTTTTCTGCCCCTCTCTCCCTCCATCACCCCTCTCTCCATCTCTCAGTTTCTCCCTCCATCCCTCCCTCCCAGGGTGAGGTGTGAGTGGACTTGGTTTGAAGAGGCGGAGGCGTCCAGTGCTGGATGTAGTTAAGAGTGAAACCTTCCACCTTGAGCAGGAGGTGGTCACTTCCCCTGGTTATAATTATTGAGGAGCGAACAGGAAGCAGTTGGTCAGAGGGAACAATGAGTTCTTACCAGCTGGGAAAGGCAGCATCACACCTAGCTCGTACAATACTTTCAAATACTGATTAGACACCTTTTGGAGTGGAAGTGAATGGAAGTCCACTGGTCCCAGTTGTGTTTGTGTGTGTGCCCCCCCCCCCCTTCTCTCTCTCTCTCTCTCTCTCTCTCTCAGTGTGTGTGAACACTATGCTGTGGCTAACGAGCAAGGGCTCTCTCCCTCCCTCCCTCCCTTTCTCCCTTCCCCTAATTGTGCCATGTCACACACACCCACAATCTTGTGGAAAATGTGTTAGTGGTAAGAAAGTATCTTTGCTCATATAGCTAGAGAAATACTTGTAAGTCCTGAGGTTAAAAAGAAAAGAATAGAAATGCCATGTTGTTTTTCTGTCAGGCAGTAGAGTTGTAGAAGCGATTTGATTAGACAGACCCAAACTGCGGGCAATCATTTCCCTGATGATATGACAAGGCCTGCTTGAAAAAACGACAATGTAGGCAATAAACCTGAAGGTTAAAATGATATATACGCAAGACTTAGTATACATTTTCAAATATGCTTTAATTTCCCTCTGGAACCTTGAGTCTTCCAGGTGTGAAAAAGAGAGGGATGACACACGGAGGAGAAGAAAAACAAGACGTTAACTGCAACCCGGTTATTTCTAAATAAATCTATTAGTCACCCGGGACCAAATCCAAACAGGTCTGCTGCGTACTCCACTCCACACACACGCGCGCACACACACACGCGCACACACACACTTCCAACCCCATTCTCCACCTCAACTCCTGACAGGCGCAGTGACTTGATGGAGGAGAGTGGAGCCTTCAGCCAGGCTTCCAGGACCGCTCTATCTCTCTCTCTCTCTCTCTCTCTCTCTCTCTCTCTCTCTCACACACGCGCACACACGCACACACACCCACACACACTCCAGCGAGGTTAGCTGGCTCATCAAGTCAAGTCGAACTGCATTTGTCCCCCAGAGGGTTGTACAGCAGTAGACATCACAATACACACACAATATCACACAATGTCAAGGAGGATCAAAACAGAATTAAAAACAATATTTACCAAGTGTGGTTGAGTGGACGAGCTGATATGACCTTTCACTGTTGGAATTTAGCAGTGAAATCGCTGAGGTATGATTGAGTGTTCGTATCTGTTGGTTTTGGATAGCAGGTATTTGAAGTGCGGACCCGAAGGCAAGGCCTGAAACTCTAGCTGCAAATGGTGGGCGCTGTCAGAAAGGATGGATTCTGCTTTCCTTAACAACTGTTTATTATACTGTAGAAATCACACATTTTCTGTCGAGAAAAAAAATGATGATTTCAGGTGAAATTCTTTTCAGTAAATTTAGCTAGGGACAAACGATGCTTTTATAAGCTGGAAAGTTGGTGTGCCTAGTGATGCTATACAGTAAATTGTAAACTCTTGAAGCCATTTGGGGATTATCTAAATATTAAAATTCTTTCGGGGGCCGAAAATGCTTAGGAAACACTCCAGCCAGGCAGGTTGTTAACGGACTACGAAGAGTTTCAGTGAAGTTTGGGAGAGCTTGGGGGATTGATGAAGAACCCCTAAAAACATCTGAGGGGAGAAATTGTCTTCCTTTCACTGCTTTTCCACCCCAGCTGTGACTAAAAGGATTGTGGGGGTTTTGACGTAACGGCAAGAGGGAAACTGCCTAGTTGGAGTAATTGCCAAAGGCGGACTGAAATTCTTTTTTTTTCCTTGGCCTCTCCTCGTCCTCCTCTCCTCTCTCTTCCTCCTCATTGGCATCTTATCAGTCCATTCTCTGCTACACACCAATGGGCCTTTCAGAAGCCTCGGAGCCCAACTCCTTATCTGGGGAACCCAGGTCTCTACTACGCCAAGCTTTAGCCCCCGAACCTATATCAGCCCCTCAGTAGCACAACACACACACACACACACACACACAAACATTACACACACACACATTCACACAAACACACACACACGCACACGCACGCGCACAGTCTGCTCACAAGTTTATCACCCCAAACAAAAGTCTCCAGAAAAGTCTGGAGGATTTTTTGTACAGATATTCTGCTTAACTGGCACATTGCAACAATAACAAAAACAGAGTAGTGTGAGACGGGTGTCGAGGCGGGCGGCCAGTCTCTAACAGACAGCTTATTTAAATGATATGCTAAACACACCCTAATCATCACGGCACAGTTGAATGCGATTCATGGGGAAATGCAATTACTGGGGACTGGGAACAGTGTGAACGTTCGTGACACAGGGGAAAAATTGCACGGTTTGGAAGTTCAAACACATGCATCATTTTCGACATAACGCAGGCCGGGTCTGCGCCGCGCGCCTGGCGCGTTACAACCCTCCGATATTATGACATCGTGACACGGCGATGATGGAATGGAATTCTGAACAACGCGAACATACCGTTGTCACAAAATGTGCTGTGTAAACAAACGCTTGATTGACTGCAACAGAAGACAGACCAGGAGACCGAATTCCTTCGCTGATTGTCGTTGGAAAAGACAACGTTCCCGGCGAACCTGCAGTGGTTCATCTCCCTGCTGTGAGGGGGAGGGGGGGGGGGGTGATGGGGTGGTGGGGGGGGGGGGGGGGGGCGGCAGGGAGGGGCAGTCTCAGCCCGGACAGGAGGAGACAGGTTGAGGAGCTCCTTTGTTCGCAGTCCTATCCGAAATGAGCGCGCAATCAAAACACCGGCATTGTTTTCGTCAGTGACCATGGAGGAGAGACAACACAGCGCTGTGACTATGGATACGCACACATCACATACACACACAAACACGCGCACGTGCACACACGCGCGCACACACGCACCCCACCACGCCTGCAGCGGGCACGGTAGGTGACTCCCTTGGCATGACCTGCTGTAGTCAGAACCTCTTTTTTTACATGTGGGGAAATGCATCTGGCTCCTCCCCTTCCTGCTGAGGTTTGGGATTTGCAAGACCGCAAGCAAATAGGACACTGTGGTGGGAAGTGAGAGGGGAAAGGTAGAGAGAGGTGGTAGAGAGAGACAGAGGGAGAGAGAGAGAGAGAGAGATATGGAGAGAATGGAAAACAGAAAGAGAGAGACAGAGGGAGAGGCAGAGAGAGAGAGAGACAGGCAGAAAGAGACAGGCAGAGAGAGACAGGCAGTGAGAGTGAAAAACAGAGAGAGAGACAGAGAGAGTGAGAGAGAAAGTGAGAGAGAGAGAGGGAGAGATATGGAGAGAATGGGAAACAGAAAGAGAGAGAGACAGAGGGAGAGGCAGATAAGAAAAACAGAGAGAGAGAGAGAGAGAGAAAGAGAGAAAGTGAGAGAGAAAGTGAGAGAGAGAGAGAGAAAGTGAGAGAGAGAATGTGAGAGAGAATGTGAGAGAGAGAGAGAAAGTGAGAGAGAGAGAGAGAAAGTGAGAGAGAGAGAGAATGTGAGAGAGAGAGAGAGAGAGAGAGAGAGAGAGAGAGAGAGAGAGAGAAAGCCTTGGCAACTCTCTCCCTCCCACAAGCGTGTTGATCCGACAGCCGTGGAGGAGCAGAGCCTGGTCTCACGCCCACCCTGGCGTGACGGCTCCTGTACGAGCCGCGCTTACGCAACGCCGTCGCACAGCCTACGGTAGGAACCCCGGAGTTTCTCACGACGGTACGCCGATGTACCTGCTCTGTCTACGAGCCTCCCGGAGTCCGCCGCGCCGTCTGCATAGACCGACGGCAGGAAGGGGGAACGCACGCCGCCGGTAGAGAACAGCCTGTTCGACCACACGGCACGAACATAATACACTACTCATGCATAATAACAACACATTACAGAAACATTGTAAAACATCCATTAAAAAAAAAGGACAAAACACATAGCCAGAAGCCACACTGGGGGGGGGGGGTTTGGGGGCGGGTTTGGGGGCGGGGGGTACCGGGCGCGGATGGTCTGTAGTTGGCTGGCTCTCCATCCGTCGCTGTGGGGATTGGTTGGTTGGTCGGGGGAGGCCACACACCATTAAGAGGGAGCGGATGAAGGTCGATATCACGGCAGCAGTTCTACTTCATAAATAATTGAATGCCGATACAGGAATCAGACTTTGTAATGACGCTCCTCGGTGCGGTGAGGGCTGGGACGCTGTAATTAGCTCCAGAAGAACAACGCCGGCCGTTTATGGGAGCGCGTCTCGGTCTGAATCCAGGCAGCTGAAAGGCAGCCCGTGATCCGAATGTCTAGACCGATTAAAAAGTGTGTGCGTGTTTGTCTGGTGTGTGTGTGTGTGTGTGAAAGAGAGAGAAGGAGAAAGAGAGTTTAGTGAGTGTGTGTGTGTGTGTGTGTGAAAGAGAGAGAAGGAGAAAGAGAGTTAAGTGTGTGTGTGTGTGTGTGTGTGTGTGTGTGTGTGTGTGTGTGTGTGTGTGTGCGCGCATGTGTGCGCGCATGTGTATAAGCGTGTCTCTCTCTCTCACACACACTCACACGCCTGAAGCAGCGGACGATATTTGAACGGCAGATCATCTCTGATGACATTTAGACTGCGCCACAGCAGGTCTGTCCCTGACATGATTAAAGGTACATTGCGCTGTTTAAACAGCTCAATTCTCCTTAAATCTGGGCCTGAAATATTGAAGAGGTCACAGCAGAGCAGCCTGGTGGGGTCGGCAGCAGGCGTGTCTTCCTGGACCCACCAAGGACAAGTCAAACAGAGGAGGCACGCTTCACCAGCTCCTCTGAGCTTAGCTGCTGCTCCTCCAGTGTGTGTGTGTGTGTGTGTGTGTGTGCATTTCTGCTCCTGAAGACACAGCTCTAAAGGCAATTCTAGTGGTTACGTGACTGAGCAGGAAGATGAGCAATAAAGGTGTTCCTGGAGCTCTAAAGGCGGAGGAATGAACACAAAACAGGTGGTAGATCGATTGAAAGATAGATCTGTCTAGGTCTTTCGATTGATCTGGTCTGTCTGTCTGTCTGTCTGTCTGTCTTACAGTAAGAGCTTGTTTGCACTGGCTGATACAGAAAGAGGAAAGTAGTATCACAACTTAAGTCCTCCACTTGCCTGCTTGATCCTATCCCCACACATTTTTTCAAAACTATTTTTGACTCTGTCTCAGGACATTCCAGCCATTGTAAACGACTCCCTATTCACAGGTATCTTCCCACCAGCACTCAAAACTGCCTTGGTTAGACGCGTTCTGAAGAAACGTAACCTAGACTCTTCAGTTCTTAGGATATGTATCTCCAACTTTCCCTTTTTCAGTAAAATTGTGGAGAAAAAAAATGTTTTCAACAGATAAATGATTTACTAGCTACAAGTTGTTCCTTCGACATCTTCCAGTCCGGTTTTCGCCCGTCATCAGCACAGAGACGGCATTAGTCAAAGTTGTAAATGAACCCTGGACCCGAGCGCAGCTTCTGATATCGGATGCTCATTGAAAGATTGGAGAAGTGGGTCAGCCTCTCCAGTCCAGTCCTAAATTGGTTTAGGACCTAACTGGTCAGGTATTGTTCATTGCCCTTGGTAACCACAGCTCAGAAAAGATTGATATGACCTGTGGGGTGCCTCAAGGATCCATCCTAGGGCCCTTACTTTTCAGCCTAATTACACTACCCCTTGACTTATAAACTGTATTACGAATATAAATGTATGTATGTCATATAATTTCCTCCAGCTAAACCAAGACTAAACCGTGGTACTGATGATTGGTGAAAAAGCTGTAAGAGAGAAGAAGGAGCATTTTTGGATGGTTAGCATCTATAATATGGTTAATTACTGTATACCAGCCGCGCTGTTGTTCTCAAGCCAACGTCACCAGCAGACGTCTAGGAGAGACGTCTAGGAGAGACGTCTAGGAGAGGCGGCTGGGTCTCCGGGCCCCTGATGTCTATCAATCAATCAATCAAGTTGGATTTATATAGCGCCCTTCATGATACCCAGAGCGCTTTACAGAGTCCAGTATTCATTCAGACACAGTCATACCGGTGGTGGTAAGCTACATCTGTAGCCACAGCTGCCCTGGGGCAGACTGACAGAAGCGTGGCTGCCAATCAGCGCCTACGGCTCCGACCACCACCAACATTCATTCACATTCATACGTTGCATGTCTTTATGATGTTGGGGGAAGCCGGAGTACCCGGAGGGAACCCACGCAGGCATGGGGAGAACATGCAAACTCCACACAGAAAGGACCTGGAACGACCGGGATTCGAACCCAGGACCTTCTTGCTGTGAGGCGACAGTGCTAACCACTGAGCCACCGTGCTGCCTAGGAGAGAGGCCTGGGTCTCCGGGCCCCGGATAGGCGCCTGGCCTACAAAAAATCTCTGAATGTGTCAAGTAAAAAAATCATCAAACGCAAGCACTGTTTGACTGCCTTCACTTTTAGGTTTAGACACTATGCATAATTTACAACTGACAGGAACTTTGTTCAAAAACACACACGGAGCATTCAGAGAGTGCTGTCAGGCCCCAGAGATAACACACTTTGCGACGGCAAAGAGATTATCATACCAAAGCTGTGTTCTCTCCCTTTCTCCCTCTCTCTCGCTCTCTTTCTCTCCAAGAGGTGAAGGGGTCTACATGGAGCCGGATCCGACACTGAAGACAGAGTTTAATGGCAGCGGAAAACCTCCGCCATCAAACATTAACCAAGTAAGTTTCCAACACTACTCAAAGTCCAAGTTCAGAGTTCCCGAGCTGTCTTATCCAGAATCTCTAATTCGTACATACGCTGGATACATTCACAGCTATCATCGCAGCAACCGCGACAAATCTTTGAGAGATTTTGAAGAGCTGAGACGAGCGGTTGGATAGAGCGGAAACTGTCGCTCTGCAGACACTTCGGCTCCGCTTGGCTCCGAAGTATAAAAAAAAGTCCTAAAACAACGTCCCTCTCGCCGCGGTGAGGGCCTCGTCAGGATCGCGGCGGTTGAGAAACCGAACTGGCGACGCCACAAGAGACGGGAGAAAAAACAAAGCCCCCGGAGTCTTTCATCTGCCTTTCCTCCGGAGCGAGTATCCGGACCACCTATCCTCCTCCCCGCCTCCCTATCGAGCCGAGCCCAGATAGCTGAGGAATTTCGCTCGAATTTGATGAGGGCCCTGATGCAATAAAGCTATCTCCCTCCATCGCAGGGACGCGGGGAGGAATGACTGGCTCCGTTAAGACCCATCTCAGCCAAAAGATCCCCCCAGGATAAGCTCCGAGTGGGAGAGGCCTTCCGACTGTTGTGGGCACCACGGGGCGTGACGACACGCAGGCGCACGTATACACACGTGCACAAATGGGAGGAGGGGGGGGGGCGGCTGTAGCTCAGGAGTTAGAGCGGGTCGTCCGGTGATCGTAGGGTCGGCAGTTCGAATCCCGCCTCCTCCTGACGACATGTCGGGAGTGCCCTTGGGCGAAGACACTGAACCCCGAATTGCTTCCCTTGCATGGCAGCTGCCGCCATTGGTGTGTGAATGTGTGTGTGAATGGGTGAATAAGAGGCCTTCATTGTAAAGCACTTTGGATAAAAGCGCTATATACTGTAAGTGCAGCCCATTTACCACGAATGTACACACACACACACACACACACACACACACAGCCCCGCTGTGATAACAGACAGCTCTATTAATAGTAGCATAATGGAGAATGGCACCTGTGTGGAGATGACAGGGAGTACAGAGTAACTGCTCACAGCTACGGTACGCTGCTTCGTCCTCCTCTCCTCTGTTCCCTCTCTTCTCCTTCGTCCTCTCCTCCTCCTCTCCTCCTCTCCCTCCTCCTCTCCTCTGTTTCTCCTGTCCTGTCATACAGTAGGTCACTGGTAAGCCTCAGTGTAACTTACGATGACCAGTTAACGCTCTTATCAATATCAGAGAGCCACAGCAAGCAATCATTACTAAGTCTGGTGATGCTGGAGAAAGTACACGCACACACACACACACACGCGTGCGTACACACACACACACGCACGCGTACACACACACACACACACACACACACACACACAATACACACACACACACACACACACAGGACAAGGATGCCCAGACATCACATCAGACAGGAAACAAATGAGGGAGGCTGGCGTGGGTGTCTCTGGCGTCGTCGTGGCAGCGGGGCGGTTCCAGCAGCGCGGAACGCTGGGGGCGACTCTGTGGGCGTTTGGCAGACCACCCTCTGAGCCGTGTCCAAGGGTGCACCCTGATGTGAAACGCCAAGCATGAAAGTGACATATTGATGCCATTTCTTGCCTGCCTGTGCGTGTGTGCGTGTGTGTGTGTGTGTGCGTGTGTGTCTGTGTGTCTCCTGTATGCATAATTCATCAGCCCACTCCAAACACAGGTCTGAGGGTTGGTTTTGATCAGACATGAGATGGGATCTGCTCCTCACAACAAGAGCCCACATTTTTACTACTTTGAATGGTTAACCATCTAACAGATGGTGTTCCACACAGACACACACACACACACACACACGCAGGTACACACACACACGCACATGCACACGGACACGCACACACGCACGCACGCGCGCGCGCACGCACACACACACACACACACACACACACACACTCGTCTCGTACCAGACGAACAGTGATTCACCTGGCAGGGCCTGACTTATTATAACAGAAGGTATGATTAAAGGCTGGATGGAAACAAAAGACCTTTCATCCCAACCTCATATCTCCGTGTCCCAGACGAGCCATTAAGCACGGCTGTGTACTTTGTTCTGACTAGTTAGGATACTGCGCAGGGTGGGCCCACATTTGCATTCACTATAACTCCAACCCTGTGATGCCCACGAAAGCCAGGGCCTAAGCCCTCATAGGGAGAGGCAGACAGCAGTGATTGTGATTGTTGAGGAGAGGAGATGAGAGAGGAGGGAGGAGGAGGAGGAGAGGCGAGAGAGAGACCGAGAGAGAGGATGCAGAGAGAGAGAGAGGGGGGGGGGAGAGAAAGAAAGAGGAGAGGGAGAGAGAGGAGGAAGGGAGAGAGAGAAAGAATAGGAGGAGAGAGAGGGAGAGATAGATGGGAGGGAGGAAGAGAGAGAGAGAGAGAGAGAGCAGCCTTTTCAGAAGCACCGCCTTGCATGGATCCCACTGCATCTGTATCTATTCATATGTCGCCATGAGTCATCTCCGAGACGCCCGGAAAATAGAAATCAACATGCTCCCCTCTCTCTCCCCCCCGGCCTGGTAGCGAGGCGCGCTGACGACCAGCGGCGCTCTGACAGAGACCCATTATGGCTGCCGGTTTGTGCCTCAACAGGGACTGAAACCAAAAGCGGCTTGGAAATACACACAAACACCTTTCCAGGGGGCAGGGGAGATAGAAATACGGAGATATAAACGAATAGAAGTGTGTCATTAAATCACGAGAAGCGGTTCGGTGTCGTGACGAAGCACAGGCCGGCGCTACACGCCCGGGCGCGACGGCGGCGGCGGCGGCTACCCTGGCCGGTAGTTCTTTTGGACGTTTACCTGACGACGAGTGTTGTATCGGTGACGTAGCGATATTACCACGCGCTTTAATCAATTCAACTTGATGTTTTCCACTGCAGATCGGACGGAGTGGGAGCGTAGATCAGACTGTTCTTCTGTTTCCTCGGCTGCTTAAGTCTAACGGCGTTTCCGCGCGCCGGCGGGAGTTAATCTCTTCGGCCGGGGGGGGGGGGTGGGGGGGGAGATCCCCCTCGGACTCGGGAGCCTCGATCGGGAGGGTTTTCCGCGGCGGTAGAGGTTGCGAAAACGGAGCCTCTCCATCACTGCCAGCCAAGATAAACAACCAACAAGTGTGACTGCTGTGTGTGTGTGTGTGTGTGTGTGTGTGTGTGTGTGTGTGTGTGTGTGTGTGTGTGTGTGAGGGCCATAACAGCGGGATTACAGCGGGGCTCCGAGTGATCGGAGGGGGGCCCACGCCGGGCGGGCGGGCGGAGGCGGGTACAAGCAGCAACTGGCGCTGCCAGCCCAGCTGCCTCTGTCTCTGTCTCTGTCTCTCTCTCTCCCTCTCCCTCCCTCTCTCTCTCTCTCTGTCTGTCTGTCTCCAGGGCGGCGAGAGCCGGGAACAAACGCGTCCCCCCTCGCGACGGCGGGGGTCGTGGAATGCCAGCCTCCTGGACACACGCTGGGGAGAGGAGAGGACGCAACCGGGGCTTGGCCGCCTGCCTCCCTTCCTGTCGCCATTTTGAATCTATATATACAAATAAGTAGCATTACGGCTTGGTGGGAGGGTGTGTGTGTGCGTGTGTGTGTGTCTTTATGTGGTACGTGTCTGCACACACTCTTCAATGTACATGTGTGTGTGTGTGTGTGTGTGTGTGTGTGTGTGTGTGTGTGTGATGAAGACGCTCTTGTACGCGTGTGTCCATGTATGTATGTGTATGTATATGTGTGTGTGTGTGTGTGTGTGTGTGTGTGTGTGTGTGTGTGTGTGTGACGGCTGCTATTCATAACAGCGCAGGCCGGGCCTCTTGAGTGTGGCAGCCCTGGTGATTGCCTAGGCAGCCAGCTCGAGCCCAGAGGTATGCAGACTCTGTGGCTGGGAGCGAGAGGAGGAGGAGGAGGAGGAGGAGGAGGAAGAGGAGGAGGAGGAGGAGGAGGAGGAGGAGGACTGCCCTCCATTACAGTAGGACCTGTGGGAACCACACATCCAGCAGGCCAAATATCTACAGCTGCCTGCCTGCCTTTCTTGCTGCAGCCAATAGCCTCGACCGACAACAACCCCCCCCCCCCCCCCCACCCGACTGCAGAGCCCACAGATAACAGGACAGGCAGTCCTCAACGGACAGCCTTTTGTGTAAAAAGGTTACAATTAGTTTGTTTGGTCATGGAACAAAGACTAGGCCTCATTAAATTAAAAAAGACCGAATACTTGGCTGATGGCCAGGAGACGGGCGTCCTGTTTATGTGTTGACGCTCACCGTAGCTATGGCATCACGGCCGTACCTGCGGCATTTCTATTAATTATGTTTTTTGGCAGGAATCGGAAATTTCCACATGTGCGAAATCTTCACACCACACCTAATCGACGTAACGTTCCAGATTCCAGGATGTCATCGACATCAAAGACGCGCGCTGTGTGAAACACCCCGGGTTTCGCTGAGCTACGGCGGGAACGACGCGGCCGAGCCCTCTCGTTACGAGACTGTTGACAATGGAGGAGAGACACCAGAGCCTTGACCTCAGAGATAAGGGTGGTTGATACCACGAGTAGCATTTTCACAGCCACTGTGTGTTATGACGGTTTACAGTTATGTAGAAGTGGAAAAAGACGCTGCTCATCAAGAAACTAAAAGAAAGTAAAAGCTCAGTGTCTCTGGTTTAAAGAAAAACAGGCATATTTTGGTATGAGAATTTACAGCCTTCACTGAAATGAATGGCTCTGATTTTGCATGTCGCATTGCAATCAAAAGGGCTTGTTCTGAAATGTGAAAAATGCACACAAAACAAAGAGAGAGAGAGGGAGAGAGAGGGAGGGAGGGAGAGAGAGAGAGAGAGAGAGGGAGAGAGACAGAGAGGGAGGGAGAGAGAGGGAGGGAGAGAGAGAGAGAGAGACAAGCCAGACCACCTAAAACAACATCTCCTACAAAAACACACAAAGAGAAGGAAAATGCTGGGCACACTTCAGTCCTCAGCTAAGAAAACAACATCATCCAGATCAACATCATCCACGTTACCATGGCTGACTAAGAAAACAACCTCATCCAGATCAACATCATCCACGTTACCATGGCTAAGAAAACAACCTCATCCTGATCACCATCATCCACGTTACCATGGCTGACTAAGAAAACAACATCATCCTGATCAATATCATCCACGTTACCATGGCTAAGAAAACAACCTCATCCTGATCAACATCATCCACGTTACCATGGCTGACTAAAAAAACAACATCATCCTGATCAACATCATCCACGTTACCATGGCTAAGAAAACAACCTCATCCTGATCAACATCATCCACGTTACCATGGCTGACTAAGAAAACAACATCATCCTGATCAACATCATCCACGTTACCATGGCTGATTAAGAAAACAACATCATCCTGATCACCATCATCCACGTTACCATGGCTGACTAAGAAAACAACATCATCCTGATCAATATCATCCACGTTACCATGGCTAAGAAAACAACCTCATCCTGATCAACATCATCCACGTTACCATGGCTGACTAAAAAAACAACATCATCCTGATCAACATCATCCACGTTACCATGGCTAAGAAAACAACCTCATCCTGATCAACATCATCCACGTTACCATGGCTGACTAAGAAAACAACATCATCCTGATCAACATCATCCACGTTACCATGGCTGATTAAGAAAACAACATCATCCTGATCAACATCATCCACGTTACCGTGGCTGACTAAGAAAACAACCTCATCCAGATCAACATCATCCACGTTACCGTGGCTGACTAAGAAAACAACCTCATCCAGATCACCATCATCCACGTTACCATGGCGGACTACGAAAACAACATCATCCAGATCAACATCATCCACGTTACCGTGGCTGACTAAGAAAACAACCTCATCCAGATCAACATCATCCACGTTACCGTGGCTGACTAAGAAAACAACATCATCCAAATCACCATCATCCACGTTACCATGGCTAAGAAAACAACCTCATCCAGATCACCATCATCCACGTTACCATGGCTAAGAAAACAACCTCATCCAGATCACCATCATCCACGTTACCATGGCTGACTAAGAAAACAACATCATCCTGATCAACATCATCCACGTTACCATGGCTGATTAAGAAAACAACATCATCCTGATCAACATCATCCACGTTACCGTGGCTGACTAAGAAAACAACCTCATCCAGATCAACATCATCCACGTTACCGTGGCTGACTAAGAAAACAACCTCATCCAGATCACCATCATCCACGTTACCATGGCTGACTACGAAAACAACATCATCCAGATCAACATCATCCACGTTACCGTGGCTGACTAAGAAAACAACCTCATCCAGATCAACATCATCCACGTTACCGTGGCTGACTAAGAAAACAACATCATCCAAATCACCATCATCCACGTTACCATGGCTAAGAAAAAAACCTCATCCAGATCACCATCATCCACGTTACCATGGCTAAGAAAACAACCTCATCCTGATCAACATCATCCACGTTACCGTGGCTGACTAAGAAAACAACATCATCCAAATCACCATCATCCACGTTACCATGGCTAAGAAAACAACATCATCCTGATCACCATCATCCACGTTACCATGGCTGATTAAGAAAACAACATCATCCTGATCAACATCATCCACGTTACCATGGCTGATTAAGAAAACAACATCATCCTGATCAACATCATCCACGTTACCATGGCTAATTAAGAAAACAACATCATCCAGATCAACATCATCCACGTTACCATGGCTAAGAAAACAACCTCATCCAGATCAACATCATCCACGTTACCATGGCTGACTAAGAAAACAACCTCATCCAGATCACCATCATCCACGTTACCGTGGCTGACTAAGAAAACAACATCATCCAGATCAACATCATCCACGTTACCGTGACTGACTAAGAAAACAACATCATCCCGATCAACATCATCCACGTTACCATGGCTGACTAAGAAAACAACATCATCCAGATCAACATCATCCACGTTACCATGGCTGATTAAAAAAACAACATCATCCAGATCAACATCATCCACGTTACCGTGGCTGACTAAGAAAACAACCTCATCCAGATCAACATCATCCACGTTACCGTGGCTGACTAAGAAAACAACATCATCCAGATCAACATCATCCACGTTACCGTGGCTGACTAAGAAAACAACATCATCCAAATCACCATCATCCACGTTACCATGGCTGACTAAGAAAACAACATCATCCAGATCAACATCATCCACGTTACCGTGGCTGACTAAGAAAACAACATCATCCAGATCAACATCATCCACGTTACCATGGCTGACTAAAAAAACAACATCATCCAGATCACCATCATCCACGTTACCATGGCTAAGAAAACAACCTCATCCAAATCACCATCATCCACGTTACCATGGCTAAGAAAACAGCCTCATCCAGATCACCATCATCCACGTTACCATGGCTGACTAAGAAAACAACCTCATCCAGATCACCATCATCCACGTTACCATGGCTGATTAAGAAAACAACATCATCCTGATCAACATCATCCACGTTACCGTGGCTGACTAAGAAAACAACATCATCCAGATCAACATCATCCACGTTACCGTGGCTGACTAAGAAAACAACATCATCCAAATCACCATCATCCACGTTACCATGGCTGACTAAGAAAACAACATCATCCAGATCAACATCATCCACGTTACCGTGGCTGACTAAGAAAACAACATCATCCAGATCAACATCATCCACGTTACCATGGCTGACTAAAAAAACAACATCATCCAGATCACCATCATCCACGTTACCATGGCTAAGAAAACAACCTCATCCAAATCACCATCATCCACGTTACCATGGCTAAGAAAACAGCCTCATCCAGATCACCATCATCCACGTTACCATGGCTGACTAAGAAAACAACCTCATCCAGATCACCATCATCCACGTTACCATGGCTGAGACGCATCAGCCTGTGAGTGAGCCCAGGTCTGTGGACCGGAGGGCGTTGCTGTTAAATCAAAGGGAATTAGACCCGGATCTGGATGGATTTGCCACCCTGACAGCATCTAGCTGGGTGTCAGGCATGTTCCTCCGGGGCTGTTCCACACCCCCAAATCCCTCCGCTTTTTTAAGAGGCCAAAGAATCCGGGAGGCACAAAACAAGAAGAGAGGGGGGGGGAATCAATGGTTCCCGGGAGCAAATAAAGCCATGACATCATCGCGTGGCTGGTCTAGCAGACGCCCGCGAACCTCCCCGCTCGCCTCCGCGGAGAGATGGAGCAATGAGGAGAGGAGAGGAGGGCGGAGAAGACGGGAGGTGCGGAGAGGAGAGAAAAGGAGAGGAGAGGAAAAGATAGGAGAGGAGGAGAGAGGAGAGGAGAGGGGAGGAGGAGAGGAGAGGAGGAGAGGGACAATGAGGAGCCTGAATGGGATCCCGGAGGAGAAAAGCAAATCGCCTGGAAGAAAAGAGAGCCCCCAATGATAGCCGCACAAAGCCCCCTGGGATATGAGAAGCTGCATGACCTGCCCGGGACACACAGGGCCCCATTGTGTGGTCTGACGGCTGGTGTGTGTGTGGGGGGTGGGCTGGGGGTGGGGGGGTGTTTTGGAGAGGAGGAGGAGGAGGGGGAGGGGGGGGGGTTGACTTTGGGGAGTGTTTGGGCTGGAGCGTTCTGATATGATTGATTGGGTAATGCGATCGGTTCAGGAAGCGGCAGGGTTATCTGTAACGGCCGGCTCGTTAGCGGTGAACATGTCGGTCAGGATGGGGGGGGGGGGTGGGGGGGGAGTTGGACCCTGCTCAGCTGGGTGCAAACCTTCAAGGGCTTTCTGGTGGTCAAGCATTTTGCTGTCGGTCTGTGGCACAGAGAAAGAGGGAGACAGAGAGAGAGGGGGAGAGGTGGAGAGAAACAGAAAGAAAAATGGAGCAAGAGAAAGAGAGAGGAAGAGAGAGCCGGGGAGAGATAAAGAGAAAGAGAGAGACATAAGAGACAGAAAGAAAGAGATGGAGAGAGGAAGAGAGAGGAAGAGAGAGACTGTGAGGAGAGAGAGAGAGAGAGAGAGAGAGGGACAGAGCGTGTGTAGCGGGATGGCGGCGGCGCCTCCTCCAGAAGCAGGCTCAGTAATGTGATGTTTAAATGCGTTCTTCTTCGCCGGGTGATAATGAATGAGGTCATCGCGGGGAGGGGAGCTCCTTCCTACCGAGAGACAGCCAACGCTCCTCCGTGACTGAACCCAGAAAGAAAACAAATGAGAACTTCCTTGGTTCTTTCAAGTCTGGCGCTTTGATACCAAAACAAGGCACGATCCACGAAATACAATTAGTTCGTTAGCTTAGCGCCGGCTGGCTGGGGGCGGATGTACTCGGGAAAAAAAAACATAAAAACAAACCAACCAGTACACTCATGAATAAGTCACAATACAATAGTGCATTGTGGGTATTTTTAGAGTGTTTATTGGGTGCCAGGAGAGGTGGGCTGGGTGTGTTGGGTATTGGATCGGGAACACACGTGTACATGTGTGCGTGCGACTGTGTGTGTATGTGTGCGCGACTGTGTGTGTATGAGTGTGTGTGTGTGTTAGTAGGTGGAGGAGATGGCTCTACGGAGATCTAATTAGACTGGCGTACAAAATCGAGTGCGTCAGTCGTCTGTGATACGGCGCGTCATCAACCCAGGTCTGGTTATAATAACGCACCGCCCCTTCAACGATATTCAGTCAACCAGACTCAAACTGGGATACGACTGAACTCAATAAAATGGCCTTGTTTACAGAAGAGCCAATATCGACCGCTGGGTCAGCTCTCAAGTTAACTAAAACACAAGCTCCCAAAACACGACAGGGAATGGAGGGATGGAGGGAGAGGGCGGAAGAGGAGAGGAGAGATTGAGACGAGAAAAGAGAGGAGAAGAGAAGAGGAGGGACAACTTTTTTTGAAGCTGCTGTTGACTTGTCACATTAGCTCACAGACCGGGCCACGCAACAGTGTACCCAGGACACCCTCGCATGTCTGCAGGAAAAGGCCAGCGTCATCTATTATAGATGGACGCCTCCCCTGGGCAGGGCGCTCGGCGGCCGCGAGCAGAAGAACACTAACGCTACGGGACAGACAGATAAGCAATGTGAAGGGGGGGGGGTGGGTGGACTATGAAAGGAGAACGATCCCCCAGACTGGTGAAGGATTTTATTCTCAGACACATCAAAGTGCCACCTGGGTGTTTGTCTACGTGTGAGAGAGAGAGAGAGAGAGAGATGGAGAGAGAGAAGGAGAGAGATGGAGAAGGTGAGAGATAAAATGAAAGAGAGTGAGAAAGAGAGAGAGAGAGAGAAAGAGAGAGATTGAGAAGGAGAGAGATGGAGAAGGAGAGAGATATAATGAAAGAGAGTGAGAGAGAGAGAGAGATGGAGAGAGAGAGAGAGATGGAGGAGAGAGATAAAATGAAAGAGTGAGAGAGAGAGAGAGAGAGAGAGAGAGAGAGAGAGAGAGAGAAATGGAGAGAGAGAGATGGAGAAGGAGAGAGATAAAATGAAAGAGAGTGAGAGAGAGAGAGAGAGAGAGAAAGAGAGAGATTGAGAAGGAGAGAGATGGAGAAGGAGAGAGATATAATGAAAGAGAGTGAGAGAGAGAGAGAGATGGAGAGAGAGAGAGAGAGATGGAGGAGAGAGATAAAATGAAAGAGTGAGAGAGAGAGAGAGAGAGAAATGGAGAGAGAGATGGAGAAGGAGAGAGATAAAATGAAAGAGAGAGAGAGAGAGAGAGAGATGGAGAGAGAGAGAGAGAGATGGAGAAGGAAAGATGTAATGAAAGAGAGTGAGAGAGAGAGAGAGATACACAGAGAAAGTAAAGGCAAATAGTTGTTGGAAGGCTAGGCTATAAAAAGAGAAAGAGCCCCATACTAGAAATGTTGACCCACTTTCCATCACAGGCAATATCCTCTCTGAAAACAATGACAAACGTCGATAGCTGGTGTTCCAGCCAGTGAATATTAGTTTTTCTTACAAGGCACACTACACAGAAAAGTTCTATACAACATACTGTATTTCAAGATATTACTGCACCCTATAGGGGGACAAAAGTACGCACCCACACACACGCACTCACGTCCCATATAGTACACTAGAGCACATTCATACTGTGCCCTAATAGACATATCCTTCCTTTACCATGTCTAGTACTGTAAAAAGGAAAGTGTCCTATATCACAGTGTGGTGTGGTGAGGACACATGTCCTATGTTCTATATGGAATATGAGACATGACCTCATCATAAAGGGACATGTTCCATACCGTCCCACTCTTGAGGTCGGCTCCTCCCCCCCCCCCCCCCCCCCAGCGCCTGCCTCTGCTCGGTGCTGACGTAGCGGGGACAGTGATCGGGCGTGAGAGGTCTCTCTTTCTCCCCTCTCTCTCTCTCTCTGCCCCTGCTTGGATTCCACAATCAATAATGTACAGCTGTCCTTGGCCTCCTCTCCTCCTCCGGTTTCCTCTCATCTTCTCTTCTTCCTTCCCTCACTTCTTCCCTCGCTAGTCTCAAACTGGGAGGCTGTCGTAGGGGTATCAGAGCTGAGGCCACCACCACACAGCCATCCTGAATACAGTGACAGTATTCAGTATGCATTTGCTGATAATGAATCGCCAGTATTCTGTCAGTGTACAATAATAAACACCAACTTAACTTCGGCAATGCACTTGACAATTGTGATGGGATGTTTTGGTGTTTCGGGGATAGCACAGTGATCCGCAACGGAACCAATCTGGAGCCAGGATTGTGAAAATATGAACGGGAAAAAAATAAACGCAAAAAAAAAAGCGAGGGAGAGGAGAAAACAATCTCCTGTGGCAAGAAGAGATATGTGCGCAGATTCAAACTCTTGATGAGAAGCTGAACCAGACATCCGTTCCTGTCTGAAGAGAGCGCCGAAATCGAGAGGTCCTTTATTGTAGTGGGGCAACAGTGCCCCCTGCTGCGCACGGGGGGAACTGCGGCTCGTCCGTTTGTTGTGGCGAACTGCCTGGGTCGCCCACAGCCCTCCGCTATCTATTCCCACCACGGGTCCATGTTAGTGGATTTTAATAAATTAATTCATGTTGTACTGAAAACATTGAAACAACAGAGAAGAGAAAACGCTCGGAGCAGCAGAGAGATAAGGGGAAAACACACATTACTGCTAAAGCGTGAACACTTGACGCCAGGCGATACAAATATGTGAGCGTATACTCAGGAGACAGTACCAAACAATAGTCCACAGACTGGAACTCTTATTTTCCCACACAGTCTGAGGGAGCAGCTAAGTGCCTCGGTTTACTGATGTGGATCCGTGGCTCAGGATTACAGTCACACAGATTTATTAAAAAAATGTATGAGATGGCAGCTGCTTTGTTATATTTATTCTATCCTATTATCAAGAGAACTAATCGTGAATATGGACGGTTGGCAGAGTTTTCCAGTCGATACTAATTATCCTATTTTTGTACCCCACAGTTAGACGACTGCATGTGGCGCTTGACTGATTAGCCTGGCTTTCTGGAGCAGCGCCCCGTGTAGATCTGTAGTCTGTTCAGATGAACACAGTCCGGGGCCACCATTCCCACCCGGAGATAGGAGGGGGCCAGGCTCAGGAGGCCACGGGGGTTTGAGCTAACAAGCTCCCTGCTCCCTGGTAGCTGGTTCCTGGGCTCAGATCTCAGGTCTGGGTGTCTGGAGGATCAGCATCCACTGGCTAAAATAAGATGATTCCCCCGAGTACGCTGGCTGGGTAAACAGCCTCGCTGTTATGAGCTGGGAACAAAGGGCCGTGTGTGTGTGTGTGCCAAAGTGTGTGTGTGTGTGTGTGTGTGTGTGTGTGTGTGTGTGTGTGTGTGTGTGTGTGTGGCACTGACCTCAGAGTCCTCATTGCGGAGCCCTAGCTCAAGGACAGCGTGTGGAGCCTTCAGTTTGGCCTGGCTGGACTGGGCCATCTGCAGGTTCAGCTGCCAGCCGACATGCTCCAACTATCACACACACACACACACACACACACAGACACACAGACACACACACACACACACACACACACACACACACACACACCCCAATTCATCACCCCAATTAAACACAAATTACTATTCACACTAGTGCTAAACTGATATGCAGTAATCTAACAAACTCATCTTTTATTTGAAAGTTATCAATCCAGCTTAGTCTCGTTAAGATGAATCGATTTTGAAACAGAAGCTTGTCCAAAATGCACAGTGATCGGCCGCGTTACAACCTAGCCCACCTTCTTGGGAGCGAAGATCCTCTGTCGGAGCTTCTCCACCAGGTCGGGCCCGGAGGCGGTCCAGGCCAGGCTGAAGGCCTCGGCCTTCTCTGGGGTCAGCTGCACGCCTTCCAGCTGCTGCTTCAGAGAAGCAGGCTTCACGTTGTGGTAGACGGCCTGGAGAGAGGACGCGATGGGGCACAATGACACGTAGAGTAGAGTAGAGTAGAGTAGAGTAGAGTAGAGTAGAGTAGAGTAGAGTAGAGTAGAGTAGAGTAGAGTAGAGTAGAGTAGAGTAGAGTAGAATAGAGTAGAGTAGAGTAGAGTAGAGTAGAGAAGAGAATAGAGAGTAGGGTAGAAAATACAATAGAGTAGACAATAGACAGTAGAGTAGAAAATAGGATAGAGTAGAGTAGAGAATAGAGAGTAGAGTAAAGAATAGAGTATAGAATAGAGTATATATTAGAGTAGAGTACAGAATAGAGTAGAGTAGAGTAGAGTAGAGTAGAGTAGAGTAGAGTAGAGTAGAGTAGAGTAGAGTAGGGGAGAGTAGAGTAGAGTAGAGTAGAGTAGAGTAGAGTAGAGTAGGGGAGAGTGTGGGGTGGCTGTGGCTCAATAGGTGAGAGTGGGTTGTTCAGTGATCGTAGGGGCCCGCCTCCTCCTGTCCACATGTGGAAGTGTCCTTGGGCAAGACACTGAACCCCACATTGCTCCCAATGAGCAGGCTGGCACTTCGCATGACAACTGCCGCCATTGGTGTGTGAATGTGTGTGTGTGGATGGGTAAATGAGAGGCCATTGTAAAGTGCTTTGGATAAAAATGCTATATAAGTGCAGTCCATTTACCATCCATATAATATAATGGAATAGAGAACAGAACAGAAGCGAAAATAAGATACTAATAAAATAGAACATTGCTTCAGGGCATTATTGCAGCTCCCGGCCTTTGAGCCACTCCAGTCACAGCTGAGGAGGCGTGGCCTCGTAAGCCCCTCCCCTCCTTCCTTACCTGCTCCAGGATGAAGGCGGCGGTCTCCAGCACCAGCGCCAGAGCCTGCTTGTCCAATGAGAGAGCGGCCTGCAGTTTCTCCTCCTCCTCCTCGCTGAACGTGCGTTCCCCCTGGAAGTCACATGATCCTCTGCTCTGTCAGCCGTTCTCCGATAGCCCGACTTTACCAGTCAGGGAACACGGTCACGTCCTCTCCCATCTATGAAAGTGTCTCCACCTTAAAGGTGTTATTATAGATAACCTTTTTATATAGACGAATCGTAAAAAAAAAAAATGAATAAATGAATGAATGAATGAATGAATGAATGAATGAATGAATGAATGAATGAATGAATAAATAAATAAATAAATAAATAAATAAATAAAACAACTCTAATGCCACTTTGCATTGTAGATCCGGTCTAAGGCGAGATTGCATCCGCCAATTACAATTTTGGAGTAGGCGGGCTCTAGATAGTCTGGGGCCAATCGTTTTGAATTTTGCCGGTCTAAGGCGGGATCTAGGGCGGATACAGTTTTGAAGTAGGCGGGCTCTAGACAGGATGGAAACCAGGCTCTCCTTATCCGACACAACATTCATTTTGGACTCACATTTTTAATAACAATTAATCAATAATTGATTAATAATCAATATTTGAGGGGAAAAGCAATACTTCATATTTTTCGGTCATGTAGCTCTTTATTTAACTTTTGGAGTGCTGTCACGGTCCGAACACAATAGCAACCTGTCTTAAAGTTTTTATTCCATGTACACCCAGATTGTGTCTCCTTGGAACTTTTAATTCTGATCATGTAGCACATATCAGAAAAAAAATATTGACCTTACTTTGTTAGCAGTCATGAAATGCATCATCATACATTGAAAATATTCAACCCCTCCAACCACTTCACATTGGCTTAATGAGCTCTAGTTACAGTACATCCCTCTTGACAGAATCTATTACAATAATAGGTGTAGACAACATGTATTTCTACACATAGACTAATAGCTGGTTTTTCATGTCTGTTTTGTTGCTTGTAGGTTGTCTGTAGGCTGTTTTCTTTGTCTGCTCTGTTGTATCTGGTTTCCTTATTGTATGTATGTGTTTGTGCATGGGAATGAGGTGTGGATTGGGAGGAAAGGAGGGAGGGTAGGAGTTATGGGGGAGGGGAGAAAAAAAAGAAAAAAAAGGCACTGGATGACAGTTCAGGATGATGTAATGATGGATTGTGGGTATATCATTGCTACTGGCAATGGAAATGTTCCTCTTTGTGTGTGTGTGTGTGTGTGTGTGGTTATTTTTAGTAATGATACTGTACCCTCTTATGCAATATCTGTCACAGTACTCACAATAAATGTTTTTTTTTTTAAGAAAAATAAAAAAAGAAGCAATACTTTTAATCCGCACCTCTCTAAAATCTCTGTATTTTTTTTCTTTCGTTGTTTTTTGGGGTTTTATTTTATCTCTAGCACCTTTAAACGTTGGTCTTTCCTGTCGCCTGAAGTTGTGTGTGAGGTTTGAAAGCACCACCATGATATTCAACACCATCAATCTGTGTACAAACGAATACTGTCATTATTACTCTACATGACATAATCTTGGCTATGCATTGGCATCAGTGTAAATATGGGTAACTACGTTACCTTCAAATGGAGCTTCTGAAGGATGCGAGACAGCAGTCTGGAAAACTTGTTCACGTCAATTCCATTGATGAGAGCCACTGCATCTTTGACGCTGGGTGGACAGGACAGTGTTGGCTACAGTATGTGTAGCTACTACTATCTTGGTGCACTGTGGTGTGCACATCTCTCATCGAATACAAATGCAAATAGAAAATAATAGAATAGGGAAGACTTTAAAAGGTTAGCTAGATGAACATCTACGGCTAGAATGTCAATGCACCACAGAGCCTAGTACAACAACTTGTAATACTCAACCTAGCATAGCATCTGCTGGCTAACGTTACAGTGGAAGATCCCAGCATCACGCCATTATGGGCGCACACCTGGACCCGGAATGGTCAATATTCTTACCTTTGAGTCTCTTTTATGATAGCGGCCATATCTATCTTCTGTGCATTGGTCAACTGTATCGATGATCCGAAGTTGACAGCTTTAGCTAGCTGTCAGACAAATCCATCAAGCAAGCAAAATTGCTTTCCTGTTGTCATGGGGTAAACGTACTTCTGAATATCAAACCTGCGCATTAAGCGCAAACTTAAACTTGGTACACCTCGTATGAAATTCAACGACCAAATTAGTCTGTCATCATTAACGATGCATTCACTGTGATCAGTTGTCATAATCCGTATGGTAAGATATTTAATAGCAACGGATAATAGAAAAGCAAAAGCATAATGCGCAAAAGTTACGCCCCTGGGTCTCTATGATTATGTTTATGATAGTCATGTGCTTTTTCACTACGGAAAGCGCAGTGAAGCCAAAGACGATGGAGGAATGATTCAATGATGTTTCTAAAAGTATTCGATACTTTCTAATGCAATTTCAGACATTTCACGCCACTGTCACGATTTCCGAGACGTCCTGCTCATTAGGTTCCCAACATATTTGCCAGTATGATGATGAACAAGTACTGTACACATGTAAACATGTTGTCCCCCACCCATTATGCATGTTCCCTTGTGGTATCAAGTCCCCTGCTTCTCATTAGGCGTTTTTATACAGAGATCCCACTATATTGCCCTATAGAAGACCCCTCAATTTTCTGCCTTTGTTTGTTTATAGTGAACCAAAGAAAGACAGCATAATGTGTGAGTTTATATAGCATGCAGGCAATCTGGAATCGAGAGGCAACATTCACTAGTTGTTAAACAAGTCATGCACCTGTATGGTCAAAAGTCCTATAATGAATGTTGAAATACAGACATATCTAGCGCTACTAAAGTCACATCATGTGTATCAATGATTGACTAAAGTAAGCTCTCTACAAACCATGGTAGAGTGAATAAGAGTAAAACAACATCTCCATCTAGTGGGCAAACAAGTCCATGCACCTGTATGGTCTAAAGTTCTATAATGAATGTTGAAATACAGACATATCTAGCGCTACTAAACACCTCAAGCTCTACTTTCTGCGGATGTAGAAGGTGCATGGCTTCCCGAGTGCTGTGTTAAGGGCTGCTCACACAAACATGTAGCTGAAGCCTAGTCATGGACCACAAAGACTTGAATGTGGAGATGATCCATAAAATGGTCTCTTAGTTTTGGACTAGCTGTATGTCTCTAGAAAACCTACCCAGCGTGTTTGGCTACAGTAGCTGGCAGCTGAAAGAAGCCAAGCTAGAGAGAAGGTTGATTGGACTTAGATACCATACAGACATAAAATGATTCAATACTTTATTATGTTGCAAAAAAGGAGAAAGAAACATACATGCACTGATTAAAATCAAGAGATAGAGAAAATAATTTCATAAAACAAAATCATGTTTAAAATAGTTTGTATACAGACAAAGAAATATCAATCTCAGCACATCATATATCATCATACAGCATTTGTATATAAGAATATTCTGTTTGTTTTAGACAAACCACTACCAATGTATGATTTTTCCAATACTGTAGCAGCCTGAAAATAAGGGCACACCTCTAGAGAGAGCTGAGAGGAATGTAATAATAAATAAATACTTTGTTTCTTCTCAAACTGAAAACAAGCCACAAATAACATTCATTTCAAACCGGAGACTAAAGGTTTACCGCCGAGGGAGATTCACACAGTACCTTCATCGTATCGTCTACATTTGATAAAACTTGATATTTTTTCGACTTTGATTTTGGTAAACAAATTGCATGGTAAACATTGGTCAACATCTGCCAGCGGATCTGTCCTGCCACTACTTGAAGGAGGGTAAGTTTGGCACTTTGATGCTGATGTCTCCGATGTTGATGTTTCTGGGCATCTCTGGGAGGTTCATGTTCTTTACAGCAGACACTGCCCGGGCAGGCGCCCCTGCAATACCCGCCTACACACACACGCACACACACGCGCGCACACACACACACACACACACACAACCAACACGCGCACATACACACATACATACATACATACACATACACACACACACACACACACAGAATACACACCAGGTCACAAATTAGTCACCAGATGAGCAGCCCAACATGCTGTGTACTACAACTCCATACACCAGGCACACACACAAATACCCATACACACACTGAACAGAGAAACACAAATACCCATACACACACTGAACATAGACACACAAATACCCATACACACACTGAACAGACACACAAATACCCATACACACACTGAACATAGACACACAAATACCCATACACACACTGAACAGACACACAAATACCCATACACACACTGAACATAGACACACAAATACCCATACACACACTGAACATAGACACACAAATCAGAGGTACTTAACCTACTACACAGACAACAGTCAATGACACAATGCAGATGCATCCGCAGTAAACATTCAGACACAAGTGTGCAAGAAAACATCCAGATGCCTAGCTTTGTATGCACATGCAATATGTGTTTAATTATGGTATGGTTTTGTACAGCACAACCAGAGCCAATTATGAATCAACTGTGAGAACATACGGGTACACTCGTTGAGGTTTGGGTTGTCAGTGTTACTAGCAGCACTGCTTGAAAAGTATAACCCACCGAAATCTGGAGGATTGAATAAGAATAAAAATGCAAGGAGAGAACTGGATAAAGCAGACGTGTAAATTAGTGTCCCGAGGCCATCAATTTAAGATATAAAGACACATATTTATGAATGTAATATTAAATCACTCAACTCTTACCCTTCCTTTGACCCAGAAATATTTGTGTTGCAAAAGTATTAAATTAAGGGAGCTGTTGAGCTCTAAAGTGTCAAAATGTCATTCAGTATAACTGTCCCAGTAAAAAAAAAAAAGAATGACAAAAGTGATATTAAAATGTATAAGTTCATACTAAAAATATAAATAAACACCCATGGCATAATTGTATTAGTGTAATGCAACAATATACAGTATAGAAAAATGGGCGACATGCTGTATCTAAAAAATATTTTAAAACTTGAACAACTTTTAATCATGCAATTCATATTTACTTGTATGAATATTATATAATATTGTAATTTTAAACCATTTTGTAGCATTTACGGTATTTCAAGGTGCATTATCTTTATAGGCCTAGGTGGCTAGATAGCCTGCCCAGCATTGTCTGATAAGGAGAGGGCTGCACTGCACATGCAGATCTTATTTCTCATGAGAAAAGAAAGGTATTGTTTCACTTGAATGCCTACATGTCCATTTAGAACTGTCCACAAACATAGCTACCAACATCAGAAGACATCTAAAAACAGTGGTTACATTACTTATGTAGCTAGCTATATCACCAAGCTAACATTATCTGCTGCTAGCTGTTGCAGTTACAGAAGCTAGCACGCTAACATTAGCTTCATAATAGCTAGCTACATAACTATTGTAACCACGGTTTTTAGTCTGTCTTCTGACGTTAGCTATGTATTCAAGGTGACAAATAAAGCTACCTTGAAACCCCTGTATGAATACTGAATATTATCATTCTGAATACTGTCATTTTAAACTGGTAGGCTATTTCAAGGCATATTATCTTGTGGATAATGGAATCTAAGCAAGCCTGCACATAAACCTTATCCAGTTGTTGTTGTTTTTTTTTAAGAAAGACTGGTTGAAACTAATAATATTTCATAGGGTCATTATTGTTATTGCTGAAGGAATCACATTTAAGCAATATTTGTGGGTAATAGTGATATGTGTCATTCAGGGTAACAAAATATTGTTTTGACAGTACAACGCCAGTATTTTATATTAAAATGCCTTCATCTTGTTTTACTTGTTGACTTGGAGAGAGGATTAAGTGATTAAGTCAAAGGATTAAGTGAAATATATTTTCATAGATGTTCACATTTGTTTCTGTTTTTCTTTGTTGAAGGTAAAAAAAAACTTCAATAAATGTTGAGTTGTACCCATGGCACATTAAAAATCTGGTATTCAAAATAAAATGTAATTTTTTCTGGGTGGTTATATTTCTGCCAGTCTACGCATGGATATATAAAATTGTGATTATAAAAAATGGGCATACAATTACATTTTTCAGAAAAGAAGTATACTGAATGACATTTTACAAGGGTACATTCATATGAATCACAATTCATTTATTCTTGAATATAACTAATATAAGGGCATAGGTGACATTGTAATGAACATAAAAAATCATTTTAGGGAAGTGTAATTTCAGTTTTAATTTTTTTCTACTTTGAAACCCTTAAACATTGACCCTGATATCATGTTTTGTAGGATTGAGCAAAGCCTAAACTGATCATGTGACAAGTGAAATGTCTTGTTTGTAATCCTTTTGACGAAGACAAACTAAACAAAGAAACTAAATAAAACAAAGTCACAGTTGCAGGCTTATGTTGTGCCTAAATGTGGCCCATTGTGTTTTACTGAGAATGATGTAGGCTACTTCATCACAATGGCTTCCCAACTCCACACTGACAAGAGCCGACAGGCTTATACCCACCTTAACCATTAGATGGCGCCACAACTTGGTTGACAACTAGGACTACATGAATATCTACTAACAATCTAGGGTTTGATTATCCTAATATAGGTCTATGTGAAGTATTACATAGTAACAGCATGTCCATGTTTGTTTTGATTACATCCATGGTGTTGTTAACTAGTGTCACAGACCGTTCGACGTGGGGTTGGACTGCGAGGCCGGAGGCCCACACTAGGTGGCGCTGGGGGAATGGGAGGTAGCATACTCTAACACAGTGAATCCCAATGTACTGGTCAGTATCAAAATAGTATGCAGGATATTCAAATACTTCAACTAATTGAAACATGTCAACAATTACATAATATTTTAGTACCACCAAGTTGGTTATTTGAAAATATGCCAAATTTGATTGCACGTTTTTTTTTGTTGAGTTTTTCTGCTTTTTGGGGTCTAAATCTCAACCGTTGAGAATCACTGAAGTTAGAGATCCCCCACAAAATCCATTAACAGACAGACCCAAAAATTAAACCTAAACCAATTAATCTAGCCTCTCCGACCCAAAATGAGTCTTACTTAGCCAGTCTCTCTTCACAGAGATCTATTTCCAAAAGGAGACCACAAATTTAGGCTAAACCACTATTATGTAAGGATGTTGTTCTACTGACATTCATCTCCTAAGGTGAAAAACGGCTTCAGCCGTGTTACAAGGCGCCTCTGTGATCTAGGCTACAGCAAATGTGGGCACATGATTTTCTTTCCTTGTCCTCTATAATTGGGTTATTGAGGTAAAGTACACCATGTCTCTCTCTCTCTCTCTCTCTCTCGCTCCCTCCCTCCCTCCCTCCCTCCCTCTCTCTCTCTCTCTCTCTCTGTCTGTCTGTCCGAGGGCTGTTGACTCAGAGCTGCCCCTGTGTGTCCACTTCAGAGGGGAATGCTGAGCTGGCAGATCAGCTGAGTGTTGCGCTGCGGGTTTTTTTTTTGGGGGGGGGGGTAGGGGGGGGGGGTGCAGGCAGGGTTCTCTCTTGACCTTCGGGGACCCAGGCAGTTTTCCGTCAGGCTACACAGGGACTGTGTGAAGATATCAAACCAGACTTCGACTTTTGTCCTCTTCGACTGCGTTTTGTGTGTTTATTTCAAATTGTAAAAGACTCATTCATGTATTCACAAGGGTTTATCAGTAGTGGTTCGTTGTTGTATACATACTGAGGTCTAACTCAGAAAAAAAAAAGTGTAAGGAAACATGACGGTACGTCACGGCAGAAAAACACTATTCCCAATATGATAAACAATGTTTCCACATTCTCGACAGCTGTAGACAAGGCGGCAAAGCAGTGAATGGGAGTGACGGGGACCGGGAACAGACAGAGCTCTACCGCATGCCGTGTGTTACGATGCTGTGTTGCTAGGGGCCGCTCGCACAAACACAGATGAAGCCGAGTCGCGGACCACAAAGGCTTGGCTGTGGAGATTCTCAGTTGAAAGGGTCTCTCGGTTCTGGAGTGCGGACAGGCTTCATCTGTGTGCGGGGAAACCTGCCCTTGTGTGTTTGGCTACAGTAGCTTGCAGGCGAGAGCTAGAGAGACGGTATGAAGAAAAACGTTCAGCGCCTGGACCACACAACAACACGCCATGTTTGTTTGGGGGAACCCAACGAGGTGCCAAGCTAAATGGCGTAGGTGTGACGGATGACCATCTCTGCTTCTTCTGCCCTATAATACTGCACCCTCTAAATGAACCACTCTCGCTGACTATCACCTATAGGCCCTCGTCTCATTTCACCATGAATCAAAAGATGCAAATCAATGTTGTGGGGAAAAAAATCCAAAATGGCCGATAGATTTTTGGGTCTGCTGTGAAAGATTTGTATGTTAGTGGCGTTGTTTGGCTATTACGGGGAGGGAGGGCCTACAGGCAGCTAGGGTCAGTAGTGTCAATCTGGGGGCGGGGGTGGGGGGGAGGGGGGGTTACAGTACTGGGTGGTAAATTTAGTAGTACCTGTGTCTACCTGTCCTGCCTGGTAGACTGAAAGATAAAAGTCTGCAAAAAGAGAGAAGAATGGAAAGAACTAGGAAGGGTCAGGAAAAAAGAGGAGATGAGGAATGTTGTTAAAAAGCATAGATCAAAGTAATTACAGTTTTTTAAAATTTAAATAGGAATAGTGACAGGGAACCTATCCTAGACCGCACTCAAGAGACTCGTCGCGGGTGATTTAAATGTCACCGAGGGCCAGAGCTGAAGGGGCTTTAGAGGAAACGCCACTAATGACCTACTTGAACAGAACACTTAAGTGCTTAATGCTTAAGTCAGACATTCGCTCAATTTCAATTGCGTCATCCTTTGCCAATGCCATGTTGACCAATCTTAATTAACTATGCCTATTGGCCGATCATGACCAATTCTAGCCTTTACTGGTGTGCTTGAAGTGGGCGGTTGGTGTTGGTCTGAGATCACCAGGCGGTCGAGGATGGGCCCGGAAGAGGAGAGACGGAGGAGATCTGATGTTTGTTCAACAGTTAAAGACTCGGCTTAAAGGACGTCTGTCACAGAGGGACTCTGTCTGAATCAACCGCTCGATGCTGCTAGGGTCGCTATCAATGGCAATGTGACTGTAACCTTCCTTTTGCTAGAAAAGGCCACATCTGCTCGGTCAGTCAAGCTTTTCAGACCCAAGTTTGTCATTAACTAGGAAGCCAAGTCAACGACACCTGACACTTCAATGCCCTGAAAAAATGTATCCCTGTGTAAACACTGCTCTGGGGCTTTCTTAATATACTGTAATATAATGTAATATACTGGAGTACACATATACCTCTACAATAAAACATGGGCTACATTTAGAAGTGTAGGCCTACACTGGCTTACTAATTACACTAGTCCTCTAACTACAGCAAGCAGAGGCTATATAACTTAAGCCACCAGTGAATGGCAATGATTTCTTGAAGTTTTCTCTGGCTGTAACAGTAGTTTCATGGTGAATGGTGGTTATAAACCAGTCATATCTAAAGGTATGCATATGCTATAGGCTTATGAACTGGCAAAAGCAACAGGAGTTGTATAAAGACCAAGCAAATGCCCCAGAGTGTAGCTTGTAGACCCATATCAAGTAGATAGGTCCAAGATATCGCCGGCAGATGTTTTAGTAAATGATCAGCTGATCAGTAAATGAACATCTTCGACTTGGACATCTAACAGCATCTGACCGTTCAGAAACCCATACAAACACCTAGCCCTGTCGTTCCCTCTCCAACATGTCCGCAAGCCCACTCCCGTCTCTGTTGGAATGAGGTGATTGTTGAAGATCAAGGTTCCCCGGCAGGCGAGAACTAGGCCCTTAGGACTAGTGTCTGAGGTGCGTACATAGCGATTGAGGCAGCACAGTCTTGTTCTTCTGTGTGGAGCAGTGCAGTAGCAGAGAGGGGGGGGGGGGGGGGTCAGAGAGCACGAACACCCGGGGTAGGGGGCATCACATACGGGCACTGGAGAGGTGGGGGGGGGGTGGCGGACGGGGGGGCATGCAGGGTCCAGCACACACACATGCCTGCACATACAGTTCCTGGGGGAGGGAGAGGGGGAGAGGGAGGTGGGATCGCCGGATCACCCTTACCTCAGACTTCTCCATCTTGTTCTGCGCGTCCACCTGCGTGATGATCTCGTTCATGTTCGTCTCCAGCACCATCCCGCCCATCACCATCTCTGCCAGGATGTTGTGGACCTGTCAATCGAGGCGTTGACATGTTATATCTGCAGCTTGCTCTATTGTAAACAGATTTAGGTCTGGCTTGTACTACAGCCTGACTGTGACTTAAAGGAACTAGACTGAAAGGAATGCTTGTTAGCCAGACACTCTGTGACATCACAATTGGTGATCAGAATATCTACCACCCAGACACTGTGACATCACAAAGGGACAGAGAGCCAAACCCTTTGTGACGTCACAAAGGGAAAGAATGGAAAGGGCTTTTCACACTGTACTTAGCCCAGGGCTAAACACATTCTTAGAAACTTCTTAGCCCCAGGCTAAGAAAGCTTTCACACTGGCACCATCCTGGCATTCCAAAGTGGGCTAACCCCGACTTTAGCCAGGGCTTGCTGGGCCTACTCAGTAGCAGGGTTAGTCCTGAATGTGATCCCCTGAAAATCAACTAAACACAGGGCTAAAAGGTGCCAATGTGAAACGGGGCTAAAGTAAACAATGGACTTTGCATCACGTTTTTGTTGTCCAATCACACAACTTCTTAGTCACGTCATTACGGTAGGCGCTAGGCAACCGAAATCCTTGTAACTACACTTCTAATGGCAACATCATAGCTAACTAAAACAACAATGATATGTCCGTAAAAGATTTAAAAAGATTGAATTGTTTCTGAGTGGTCGGAAAAAATCAATTCAGAACAAACTAGATGGCAATGTTGCTGCTTGCTCTTAATGAGTGTCAAAAGGGGCTAAGTTAACCCAGGGTTAACTCTTATCTTTAGCCCAAGGCTAAGAATAGGCCGTGTGAAAAGCCTCTGTCACTCAGACACTTTGTGACATCACAAAGGGTCAGACGGAACTTAAGCAGCCGTGACATCACAAGGGGACATATTCACCTACCACCTACCTTATCCACATGGAAGATGAGGTCAAGTTCACAGACATTCTCAAAGCATTTGTCCAGTGTTTCCACAAACACCTGCAGAGAGAATGTAATGTTTACTGGACAGAGAGATTAATAACACACAGAGCTGTCACCGTTTAAGAGGTTTACCGCTGCATCCCCCAGAATGCCAATGCAGACTATGGACCAGTCCATTTCTAGAAGTAGAAGGAGGATATCCTCACACTGTTTCTATGCTCCCAAGGTGCTTTCATATAGTACAACGTTTCAACCTACACGGTCTTCGTCAGGTACATCTGTGTAGGTCGAAACGTTGTACTATATTAAAGCACCTTGGGAGCATGGAAACAATGTGTGGGTGTCCTTCTACTGTCTGACCACTTTTTTTTCATCCTTCACCTGTGAAATAACGTGGATGTGCGTGCACCTTCGGACCACACACAGTACATTTCTAGCCACACCAAATGAATGAGTGACCGTCCGAGTGGTCACCTGGATGAGGTCTAGGATGCCCAGCTCGCTCTCTGAGGAGTCGACACAGAAGACGAAGTACAGCGTGGCGTAGTGTCGGTAGATCAGCTTGTTCTCAGAGCCTCCTATCAACCTGGGGAGGGACCACAAAACATACAATTCCATCTGAATATCTGGGAGTTAATGCAGCTTGATCAAAACTAGGGCTGGGTTTAAAAAATCGATTCATCGATTCTGAATCAAATTATTCAGAATCGATTCATGAATCCCAAAATCGATCTTTTATTTAATGAATGAATGAATAAATGAAGGAATGAAAAGTTCATTCAATGATTCATTCATTCATTCATTCATTCATTTTTGGAAATCAGTATCGATACCCAGCCCTAGTATTGATGTGTTGCATAACTTGGCAGTCATGTAATTAAGGTTAAGCTAAAAAAAAAAAAAATACAGGTTCTAGTAACACTAACCGAATCGATATTGAATTGAATCGAGATAATCGATTCTGAACCTTGTGAATCGGAATCGAATCTTGAAATTCGACTCTATACCCAGTCCTAATCAAAAGCTTCAATCTACTCAAGTGATCAAACATGTCAAACAGACGGTACATTATCAGCACAGCGAGGCCGACAGGGTTCCCTTTCAATGTGTTTTGTTCAACACAAAATATGAACAGTCACATGGTTAGAGCTAAGACACCACAGCTATTGATCTTCAGACGTGTTAGTGTTTTTTGTCCACTGGACACTCTTGGTCATCATGTGGTTGATGCAAATAAAGCCAGGGCCAAGCAAAGAATCCTCGACCAACCGTGTTAAAGACTGATAAAACATGTTGACAGAGTTCTGGTCAGAAATCCTGCCTAATCTGACACCAGGTGGGCTCTTTCCCACAGAGGGAGTACAAAAACAACGACACCCACCTGGCACAATTACTATCTGCCAAATAAAAAATACTTGGAATGCACTTGACTAGTTCTGCCAGTTCTCCCAAAAGTGCACACAAACAAAAATGAGGCTAAGGAGCCAAACCCAAATGAGGCTGAAGAGACCCAAAAGAATGTAGGTCTCCTGTGTGGCCCAGTTGACAGTAGAGTAGTATTACTGAACCAAGACTGCCCCAGTTCATTTCTACACCTGCTGCTCTAAAAAAAAAACTATTGCTTTTTATCATATTGAAGAGCCTGCTGAATAGAGCAATATAATTAAAGGTGTAGTGTGCTATTTTAGACATTTAGCCCTATTTGTGGACTTCCTACCATGAACCTGAAACATAGTGACCATAATTTCACTGATCGTTCCAATATTGAGCTAGCTAGTTTTTCTGCAGGCTCTCACTGGGCTACAATGGAAGTCAATGGGGCACCCGTAAATATTTTGATAAATGTGCTTCTCCAAGACTGGGAAGCTCAGGAAATCTGAATGTTTTTAGTGTTTGGCATGACTTCCACATAGTCCTCCGCGGGAGCAGTGAAAACAAGCGCCAGTCCAAGCCATGCCAAACATGTAAAAATTAGAGCTGTCAAACGATTAAAATTGTATGTAATTAATTACATGATCTGTAATTAATGAATGGCAAATTGATCGCATATCCATTTTTTGCTAGCCCCCAAATGAAGATATGTGATTGTGATTAGATTGTGGGAGTTTTTTTAAAGTACACTTTCCGTTAGAGGACCAAGCAAGCTGATCATCCGCCTCCACAAGTTTGTTTGAAGGCAATGATGCTTTTCCGTGACATACGACGTAGCCTACAGGGTCATTCAGGTCCAAATGAAGTTTGTCGCTTCAATAATGTTAAATCAGGCAATGACTCGGCAACTGTGCCACCTATAGCGGAACGAAATCGATGAATGCGATTAATTAGTGTTAATTTTTATGAATGTATTAATGTTTGCATAATTAATTGATCTAATTAACGCGTTAAATTGACAACCCTAGTAAAAAGTATTCAAGATTGCGATACATTTCACAGGAGAGCATATTGAGACTGGTAAGATTACACCCTGTGCCTTCAGTCTCGGAAAAGCACATTTATCATAGGTTTTTCCAACACATTTACGGGTGCCCCATTGACTTCCATTGTAGCCCAGTGAGAGCCTGCAGAAAAACTGCAGCTAGCTCAATACTGGAACGGTCAGTGAAATTATGGTCTCTATGGGCTGTCCATGTCCAAAATAGCACACTACCCCTATGGAGCAATAATGTCATTCATGCAACCCTGTACCTGGTTGCTATGCGAGTCTCTACGGATCGAGCTGCATCTCCACGGTAATACAACACCTGTTTTGCAACCGTTTTATAAAAGATGAATGATTATTCAACCATTATTCAAGACCTCTACGCTAATTAATCTCTCCAGCGTCTGACCCTTTCAGCAGCCCTTGATATGGTGCAATTTCTTGTGTGATGTATCAATCATCATGAAATACTGATTGAGTGCACTTTTGGAACCCTGTGTTGAGTGCAATTACAGAACAAAACCGTGCATAATAAGTAAAAAGCCCAGGCCTAATTGATCTGTCTCTATAGTGCACTACATAAAAAGGCCATCCATCCATCGCACCAGTCAGGGAATAATCAATCCAACAAAAATGAAAAGATGAAACCGTTTGATCCCATGTTTACACTTACATTCCACCTTCTAGGAAATTGCAGACGTTCTCGTCTCTTTTCGATACCAAGTGAAAGGTCTCTCTGATGATCTGTTGTTCTGTGTCTTCGCTCTGTGGAACATGCAAACAAGACATTTATTAATTTGTTTGTCAGGGACAATACCAATAACAACATTGTAACAGGTTACAATAACATAACACAGATGTGTTGCATATGGAATTTCTAGCCAAGGCTAATTTGCCACCCCTGTCCCTAACCCTAATCAGTGAGGCGAGTAATAATAACGGTTAAAAGCCAACTGCTGCTGTTCAAATATAGCTCATTCAGATACACAGATACAAAGAGTTTCTCACAAACATCTCCAGCACCACTACTATCACCTTTTTTCTTTTCTCCACTGGCCTACAGTGGATTTAAGATTAACTTCTGAGCCGAGCTGGTTTTCACATAGTATTTACTGCCTATAGAATATTTTACTATGGTGGTGGCTGAGTCTAGGACAATGTGTATTGCCAAGCTACTCTGGGAGCAAGTACTGTAACAGAATAGCCTAGGCTAACCTGGAGAAGTGGTCATAGTACTTGAAGTGCCTCTAGTGGGCTAGGAGGCTAACCAAGAGGCGGTAGCTGTATTAGTCCAGGACTAGGCCAGGACTAGTCTTGACAATGTGGCTAGAACGGTGGCTAACCTAAACAAAGTGGCTGAAGATTCATTATATGACCTCCAACTAGACCACAGTATTGCTAGTCTCGCCGAGCCAGACCTATCTCCACACTTCATTAACGCTGTGCCAGCGCCGGAGAAAGGTCTGGCTGCACTCATTCTACCATTCGGGGATTAGAGGGGAAAAAATGCTTTAGTCCTTTCAACCAATCACAATCGTCTTCGGCGGAGCGGTTGCTAGGCTGTTGGTGTTTCACGTAGTCTGGGAGAATCTCATTGCCATTGATTGGCCGACCACATGAATCAGCGCCACTGATTGGGCAGTAATAAACGAATGACGAAGCTTAATCCCATAACCTACATCCAGTGAGTCAGACTACAGAACTGCCAACGCTCTCATGAGCTGTGTGTGGTCAGGTCAGTGCAAGGAGAGAGTGCCTTCCTGCCTGCCTACAAGAGGGTCTGTGAAGTAGATTACACAGTCTGAGTCTGGTGACATGAGGCATGGGACTAGCTGGAGGCAGGGCAGGGGGGGCGTCTCTAAATGCTTTTGCTGTGTCCCAATACTACCCCTTTTCCTGAACTCAACGCTCCATAGATTGCTGTAGGAGCCATGCACGCATCATCCCTAGCTAACAAGATGCCACCTGGCTCTGACCAAGGAATGTATACTGACACACTGACGCTGTGGCCGTGGACAGGGCTGATCCTTATAACTCATACAATAGAGCAGAGTTAGACTCGCTGACTAACAAGCCTCTTAAGTAACAAGCTCTGACTTACAGTTGTGTTTCTCCAGTTTTGCACAGTAATTCTAATGTTCCACAGACAGACAGCAATTTGGACTGATGGATAGAAGCACGAGTCCATCACAAGGCTCTCAATTGCGGCATGTGACGTAAACAGCATCCAAATTGGACACTTCCGTGTATCGAGTCTACCATGGAGGTACTCAACGAAGACGGAACAAATGTTGCAATAAATGATAGAATAGTCTGCTCGGGCACGTTACATTATTTAGCATTTGGAAGGATAGTGCTCCCCGACTGATACACAATACTAGCTGCGTTATCTATGTAACACACACGCAATCAGACAGATTCAGTTACCCCCAAATGTATCGTATTACAAGGCTAGAGTTGTATTAGGCGGTTTAGAGAACTACAGGTCTTAGTTATTTTGCCACGGTGAAATAGTTATATAATATGAAATGTTTTTAAACATTGCAGAATTGAGTAGCTGCCGCATATCAACATTAGCATGAAAATCTCAGCTCTAGTCTCGCATCAAAACAAGCGTTAGTGAAAGCCATCCCACAGACAAGACATCTCATTCAATAACGTTAATGTTACACATTTCCTATTAAGCTGACGTTGTTAGCTAGCCAGCTAGCTTGCAAGTCCAAATAGCTACCTAGTTAGCAAACTAGCTAATTTCACTGTACCAAATGATGGCAGATGCAATCGAATACTCACGTAGTGCTCGTAGAATTTAGAAAGCCTCGGTTTCCCATGGTTGTTGAATATTAAAATGGCTTTAATCATGATTTAGGTTGTATGAGGGGACGATCCAAATGGGATCAGTCTACGAAAGACTGTTGTCAACCCTCCTGGACCCAGTGTACCTGGTAATGGATTCTAAATCCGTCTCAATCTTAGATTAATACGGCTAACGAAGGCTAAACAACACGCTGCCCCTCCATTCTCTCTACGGAAATAGGCTAAACGTTACTCCACGTCAAACCATTCATCTTCTTCCAGCTACAGCGGCCGCAGTGGCTCAAATCGAGATAGGTCTAATTAAGCTATGGAATCCATCCCCTTGACAATCGACAGTCTACAGACACTGTGGATATGCAAAAAATAAGGGTTGGTGTGGGCTGAAAAAATACATGGACATTCTACTCAGCCAATCAGATGCCGAATGGCCTAATAAATTGCCTTAGTCGTATTTTGCTTACACCCAACCATTCGCTTGTAGATTTATGAGAGCTCATCGAGCCTTGTCGAGGTGGTGGAGTTTGATTTTGGCCTTGTAGAAGGAAAATGCACCACGAGTGTCTATATGCCACATCATCCATATTTTGCCTCGAGATAGCAACCCAGGCAACCACAACCTTCACGCGGGTATTATTTGAGGCACCTATCTACCTCAACGGTTTTATGATTGTGTCATTTTATGATAATACAAGCATTCTAGAGAATATGTCCAAAACCAGTAGCATTGCTTATATGTATTTGTATTTATCAAGGTCTAATTTGAGCTCCCAGCAGTTAGGTGTGCCATTAAAAATAACTTTATTATTAGGCTGCAGCCAAAGTTACATGACTAAGCTTCTGATGAAGCTGAATGTTGTAACTATATTAACCCACAAGGTGGCGCTTGAGCGTAGCTGATGTTGAACCACCTTGTTAAACACAATGGACCAAATAGACGTGGATGATGAACAGATGTCAAAAGGTTTGCAGTTAATGCTGGTTAATGTCTGATCACAAAAGCCCTACTTCTAACCTAGTAAATACTGATGCTTGTGAAGTGAGACTGATTTTATCTGTCACCTATAGCTAGATACATAGACACATGGGTAGCCTAAGTATAGCCTATGCTACTTTATTGATCCCAATGTAACGGGGTATATTGTAGGCTACCTTCACAGTATACGAAAAAAACAAGAAGCACACAATCAAGATATTATTGCATGGCTGTCCTCAGTTTTTGATTCCTGTCCGCAGTTTCTTCTTTTCAATAAATTACTGTTTCGTTTTTTGTTTTTTTTATGAACTGCTACCACGTGTTGATACATTTTTTTAGGTAAAGGAGGACATTAAATCATTCCATGATGTGGACGTCACAATGCCTTTATTACGATTAATCTTTGCCATCTTTTTTTATTTTTCTGTCTCCTTGTGCTATTCTTGACTTGATTCAACTCCCTGAACCGTCCACAGAGGTCAGGGCTGCTATTGTAATAGGAAGGGCTAAAGTAATAGAACCCTGGTCTGAGAAGAAAAGAAGGTTTTGTTAGTGGCAGCTGCGCTGGGTTGGAATTGGGCACCCACAAGGACTAGTCCAAGTTCTTCTCGAGGGGGGTAAATCACACCATCAAGAAATACCTTAGTTCTAATATAAGCATTAGGCCTAAAGGAAAAACATCTACAATTAATTACCCTTTATTATATCACAGTCAGTGGAGTAATATGGATTTAAATGTAATTGATTTCCCTTAACGTTGTTTCATATAGACTTTGTAGTAGGCGTTCACCCTTTTCGATAATGGTATAGTCCAAAAAGTTCGGCTCAAATTGTAGGCTTATAAAGAGTAAGCAATGCTCAACAGATCCACAGCCAGCAGCGGAAATAGCACACACATCCAACTTATAGCCATGGAGCAAACAGAAGTGATGAAGCCAGAGACCCTTGATGATCTGATCAAGGTGCTGCATCAAATCTTTGAAAGTGACAACGTCAATGTGGAAGAGGTTCAAAATATAATGGAAGCATATGACAGCAATCCTCAGGAGTGGATGAAATTTGGAAAATTCGATCAGTACAGGTAAAACGATCATGCTTTCTATGGTGTTGGTCTTTTTTCTAGTAGCCTTGTATTGCTTGTCATATAATTTCTTGCTTTTTCTGTATTCTTCACCCATCACCACATTTATCATAATTTCAGTCATTCATCATTTTGAATCTGATCATTTTGTATATTATCATTCATATGTAGGCCAATGAATTTCTTCTTATATTGCCATAATGCATACAATGACAGCTAATTATGTTTATACGCATGTATTAAAATTGTATAATGCCTTTAAACTCCATAGAATAAAGTTTATCCTTAATGTAGTTTTTAAACTCGTTATAAACCAACCTAAAACTTATTTGATGTTTTAAGCTAAGGTCGTACATGCTTTACATTTAATTATATTGAGAGTGCATGAGAGTTTCAATGAATGTCGTGCGCAGCGCACTCTGCGCAAAAACAGCCCTCTCCACAGAATTCCTCCAACTGTTTTGATTACTGTGGGGGCAAAGGGAGGGTGGGAACCTTTCATCCAATCAGCACAGAGATGTTTCCACACCCATGATTTGAGCACAGCCTGTGAGCTCGCGGTATGATCACACCCCTGCTGTTCCTAAAAAAAAAAAAAAGCACCGACACACACACACACAGACACACACACACACACACACACACATGAGCCTCTGCTCGCGTGCAGAGCCGTGGAACATATGTAGGCTACACGCACATGTGTTTCTAATCACATGAACTGAATCGGTGATTTACGAGCTTCAGTCAAGTCACCTTTATTTTTATTTTTTTATAGCTCATTAAAAGGTTCCCTGGGTGTTTGTGGTATTTAGCCTATGATCCCTGTGTCGTCTTAAAAGCACATTAAATGAATGAAACTTTGTTTGATATTATTATACAAGTAAAACGAAGAGGCGGGTGTGTTTAGAAGTATGCGCTCCTATGATCGTGTTTGTAGGTTGATCCATTTTCCATAAATAGATTGCCAAATGCAGCCTTGGTAAAATGCGGGCAAACATGTTTCAAGAATAGACTAGCTTTCCACGAGATTAAATAGGGAACTATTGGTTTTCCTAAGAACGAGTCACACCTTGATGAACAACATACAAATACTGTGAGTCCTGTTTTGATCCTTAAGGAATTCTCTAGCAGCTTGTATTAACCAAGGACAAAATAAAGGCTTCTTATTACCTTGAATGGAGCCACTGTGATACAGTCCATGCTTTCAGAGGGCAAATGTTCCTTTCTGCTGTCTCTTTCTGCTGTCTTTTTAGCATACTCAATATCTCATATTTCAGTATAACAAAACCAACGGTGCCTTTTCATGGTGCGTTAGGCAATTCCACCATTGTCCTCAACCGCACCTGTGTTTGTGTCTTCCAGGTACACAAGGAACCTGGTGGATGAAGGCAACGGGAAGTTCAACCTTATGATCTTGTGTTGGGGCGAGGGCCACGGCAGGTAAGACATGATAGTTATAATAAAAACAATAATAATAATAATAATAACAATAATAATAATAATACATAAAATATTAATAAATATTAACAAATAATAATAAATGATAATAAATAATAATAAATAAACATGATAATTAATGATAATAATAATAACAATAATACTAATACATGTATTATTTATAGAGAACTTTTCATGACATAAAATGCAGTTCAGAGTGCTTTACAATAGACAATGCAAAACATAAATATCAATTTAGACAGTAAAAGTGATCAAGTCATGAAAAAAATGACTCAAGGGTATGAATAAAGTTATTCGAACAGAGATGATGGCAATCATATTATTATTAAAGATCAACTTATCCTTTCTTATGAGACCAGAGTTTCTCTACTGTCTGTACATGTGACAGGTCTAATGCAGGTTTTATTCATTTGAACTGGGTAAATTTCAATAACCTACAGCATTTGAGTGCTATGTGTCTATCATAGAAATATTGAAATACTACAGTAAAACGAGTTTTGTTTGTTGAAATGTTGAAATACTACAGTGAAAAGGGTTTGGAGATAACAGAGTCCGATGTCCTCACAGTACAAAAGATTGTACTGTAATATATAGCCATATAAAGAGAAACATGATTTTGATAACTGGAAAGGCCTAATGTTGTATCAGCTAGATCTGGTGAACTGGAATAACACTTCTTCAGAGAGAGAGAGAGAGAGAGAGAGAGAGAGAGAAAGAGAGAGGGTTAGGCCAATCACCATAGTGACTTAGACAGTCCTGCAGTCTTGTAGCCTGGCAGCATGAGGGGTTGCGAGTTTGACACTAGGATTTAGAGTTCAGTAGAGACAGCTCAGAACAGAGGCTAACCACATATTGGCTTGCTATAAGCCAGTAATAACAGCACTGTTCTGGCACATTCTGAGGTGGCCTGTGTCTCTTTGGGACTTGCAGTAGTATCCATGACCACACAAACTCCCACTGCTTCATGAAGATGCTGCAGGGACAGCTGAAGGAGACGCTATTCGAATGGCCAGACAAGAAAACAAACGGAGACATGGTCCAGAAGTCCCAGAGGATCCTGCAGGAGAACCAGTGTGCTTATATCAATGGTGAGGTCCAACACAGACACCTACTGCACGTACACGTTAACACACTGACAGGCTCACAACTACAGTGAGTTCCAACATAGACTGTCATCATTATCAACATGTGTGTATGTGGTGTATACGTGTGTGTGTGTGTGTGTGTGTGTGTGTGTGTGTGTCAGGCAGCCTGAGGTGAATTTTATTGAATTGAAATGTTGAACACACACACATACAGTACTGTACAGAACTCCCCACACACACACACACCCCCCACACACACACACACATTTTACACATCCATTTACCATTTACACATCCACATCCAAGCATGGCACAGTATTTTTACAGCTGTCTTAAATATATTTTTACTGCCTATCTAGGTACCTAGGTACAGTATGGACAGTTTTTGTATACTGTATGCAGTACAACACATAATGAATGGTCCTCAGTTGTGTCCCAGTTCTCTGCTGACTATGTTATACTGAACCAGAGAGCCTATTGAGCTTTGTGCTAATGTTTGGTGTGAACGTGCCACCCTAACTCACAGCTGTCTATGTGTGGTGTGTGTGTGTGCGTGTCTGCGCATGTGTGTGCACGTGTGTGCGTGCACGAGTGCAGGCGTGTGTGCGTGAGGTGAGTGAGCGGATGTGCATGTGTCACAGCTGTGCGAGGTGAGCGCCTCACAATACTTCACATTCCGGCGGCACATGTCCCCTGAACATGTGACTTGGGTCCATTTCAGACTCGATCGGCCTGCACCGGGTGGAGAACGGCAGCCACACCGAGTGTGCGTCCAGTCTGCACCTGTACAGCCCCCCCTTCCAGCAATGTCAGACCTTTGACCAGAGGACGGGCCACAAGAACGTCGTCAAGATGACCTTCTGGAGCAAATACGGAGAGAGGACCCCCTTTGTAAGGGCCCGTTCTTACATTTCTGTTCAGTTAACACACTGTTTGCAGTATAATTATTGCTAGAGCCATTCCCCATTCACTGAGAGGAGAGAGGAGAGAAACAAAGAGATTGTGCCTGCCTCCCAACCAAGAGTGTCAAGAGTGTCAAGTCATAAATTATTTTACATCGGGACGTCTGTTGAAAGTCCACAGAGCACAGGCTGTCAGATACAGTATGTGTCACTCGAACCATCCTGAGCCGACGTCCCACTTTAACTGCGCAACTCATGAGATATCTTCTTCTGAACAGATAGTTCTGAAGAACCGCAGCTTATCTCAGTGGCTTAAACAGTGACAAAAATAGCTTGTTTCGGGAGTTGTAATGTGTCAAGTCGTATATCCAACTAGAGTGTGGAGAGTTAATGTTTAGATAGGAACTGAGATAGCGGGACCATATCCACATCCCCAGTCACAACAGGACAATACAGCTGGACGGAACATCTTACAGAACCGTTCTCTGAAGCTTATCTTTTTTGAGTGCTACTGTACCATTTTCCTTTGTAGCCGTTTTTATAAGATAAGATTTTATAAGATTTGTGACAGTGAAATATGACATAGTGCATACATATGGTACATACACAGGCTGTCACCCATTTACATGCACACATACTGTACCTACTGTACTTACACACAGACTGCCATCAACCAACAAATTGCACACTGTCCATTGCACAACACCTCTGTAGTCATAATGGTGGACATGGTATTTGATGAGTAAAGCAGCCTCGCCAACATACTGTAGAGTCACAAACAAACACAAACACGTGTGTATCCATGTCACTCACAGAACAGTGCCACCACTGAGTCATTAATCATCCTTATTAGTGTTTAGAGCTGTTCAGACAGGAAGTCTCATTCCTGTGTTCAGAGCTGTTCAGACAGGAAATCTTATTCCAATGTTCAGAGCTGTTCAGACAGGAAGTCTTATTCCAATGTTCAGAGCTGCTGTTCAGACAGGAAGGCTGAGGTTCTAGTTACAGTAAGAGGTACCATCCGACACCATAAAAACCACACCGTCAGCAAGCTAATAGCCATTGCCACTGTAAGATGTGTTGAATTTACTTTACTTAAAAAAAAGTGAGGAAACCTGTTGCCTTAGGAAAACCTATTTTTGTGAGAAGAATTTTCGCAGGAACACAGATAACTAAGTTCAGTAAAATAATTTGAAATGCGTTTAAGAAACAAAAAGTAGAACAAACTCAGTCAAAACGGATAATGTCAACAGAGCACCAAACATTAAGTCAGAAATGAACTATGTTTCTAAGCAGGGCATCATATATTACAATGTTGTCTTTTAATACATTTTAAGTGTGTAACTTTCCATTTCACGGGGGGGGTGGAGAATTCCAGGAATCTGTTTCCCCTCTCCGCCAGATGTTTTAAGGAGAAAACTTTTCTGAGTCAGCGGCCTGTTCTATTAAGAGCGCCAGAGCCTGCTGTGCAAGGCTCCGGAGTCTGGGTGTGACGGCGGCCGAACTAGACCAAAACCATCTGCTAACAACAGAGAGCTTATCTGAAATCTGACAATTGCATAAGTTTACCTTGACCAAACCGATGTCTGGCGTGGGATATTACAACACAGGGCTCCGGAGATAAGATAAGATACCGTGGTTACGCAGAGGTCCCCACCTGCTTACCTCACGCTGCACACCCCCCACCCCCGCACCCCCCTGCTCTCTGGTCACTGCGTCAGCCATGCTGTTTGTTCATGTGCGGAGGACGGGACACTTTCTGGAAGGGACAGGGTCACTGCCAGCTCACCTCCCAGGGATGGATAACGAAGCCTGATCCTAAAAGTGAAACAGATTCTCCACTGAAAGAGTTTACTATTCCTAGACTAGTCTTGGACAGTGGCCCACTGCTGACTGGATATCCTCATAATAGAACCACTGTACGGATGCCCTTTCGGTTTTGAAGGCTAGTGTGTCCTCATCTGATTTCACTGCTTGTGTTTTGTTTTTTTTGACAGGAAACCACCATCTCTCGGGAGAACAACTGAGGGTGTCTGAGGAAGCGTTGTGTTTGTAACGACTGTTGTAAATTCTGTCAGAGTGAAACTGCGAAAAAGACGAAATCACAGCGGACCTACGACTAAAGCGACCCATTTATTTTGGAGCCGGCAGCCAGTTCAAAAGGATATGTCAGTAATTAGAATGGCTTTATCGCTGCACTGTGCGAACTTGGCAAATACTGATGAGCACAGGCTGAATGCATGAATAGGCTCAGCCCATGGATTGAATCTGCTCTTTGTTAACTAGGCCTGAGGAGACCCCGTACCCAATAACAGCATTCCTGTGTGTCTGTGATCTATGCTAACCACTCTTACCCACACCACACGCACACTTTAGACCACAGAGGGAAATCTCAAGCCTTGTCACAGATCAGAAAAGCACGAAAGCAGCAGCAGAAAATATAAACTAAATACTACAACTAGAGCACATTGTATTGGAACCCATGACAGGATAGAGAGGGACAACAACAACCAACAATGACAACAGTGGGTAAACTACATAGGGACATAATTAACAAGGCAGTTCACAAATAAGTACAGTGATAAGACATAAGGAGAGGATAATAGGAGAGTTATCTTGTTGGTTATCAGATAGTTATCAGATAAGGTTTCAAAAACGCTAGTCTTTTGGTACTGTTACGACAGAATGTTGAAGTGTTAAGTATATGAGTGGGAAAATGGTTGTTTTTCCAATCACATAAAAGTAATGATATCGAAGAAGAAGAAATCATTCTGTTATCGATAGTTTCACACTCGATGGAGCACTTTTATTTGCGGTATTAAAGATTTTTTACACAAATTGTCTTAACGACGCCTGTCTGAATTGTGATGTAACATGAATTTGTTTGTACAGTCAAATTAGTAGAACGGCAATTTGCCTTGGCAATGGTAAAACATTTTATAGGTGTCCCTTTTGTTTTTAATGCAATGCCTGTAATTTATTTGCCAAGTTTTGTGATGAGATGATGGGAAGGGGGGTTCTTTAGTTATTTTAGTGTCACTCCTGAATGTGTCTGAAAATGAGTACGAGGAGACTGACAAAGGCTGGCTCTATGGGGCAGGAGGGAGGGAGGGAGGGAGGGAGGGAGGGAGGAAAGGCTGTATATTATAATAAAGAAGTAAGAACAAGACTGACTTCTCAGGATTTCGGCGGTTGTTTTAATTGTAGCTGTATTTATATAGTTTGCAGTTTTGCAAAGTAGCATCGAAATAGCATTGTCAGTTGTAGTGCATGATATACAGTAGCCGATATTCTGAAAGGGAAGCTTTTGCTTTGACTGTAGAGTATTAAACATTACCTATGTATGTTACCATGAGTAGGTGTGATGTCTCTTTTTTTTAACCTGTCTGTCTATCCTCTCAAGCAACATACATGATCTACATAGGGTGCAGTGCTTGCTGATAACAAAGAAAACATCATCTTTCATTCTGATGGAAGTCTTCAATATTTAGGTTCAGGTAGGGGGTTTGATCTTTGGTAGGGCTACGTACCTCATCACAGGAGTATGGTTCCAAACTGTCTCTGCTACACATACAGTACAACTCGGCAAAGAAATCATATTTGAGAGAGAATTCATGAGAATCAACATGTTTATCATGTGGCTTACTTATTGGTTGGTTGGTTGTGTTGTATTGTGTTGTGTGTGTGTGTGTGTGTGTGTGTGTGTGTGTGTGTGTGTGTGTGTGTGTGTGTGTGTGTGTGTGATAGTCGGAGCATGTCGTCATTAGAAGTCAGAGGCCTGAGGATTATGGGGCTGACCAAGTGTTGAAGCAAAGCAGACTGCTAAATATTGCTCAATCTCCTCCATTATCCATTATTGGCAGCTGTTGCATTTGGAGGAGATGTTTTCTGTAGCCATAACTCCCCTGGTGTTAGTGGTATAATCTGTACAGTATGCTTACTGTACATTATTATGTATATGATACCATCAAGATACTGTACATGTATGTGTGTATATGTATGTGCATGTAAGCATATTGTGTACATCCTAGATGCTTGCTCGTATAAAATGTGACACTTGTTAAACGACCGATCGACATGATAGCAATGGAACTATATTTGGGCCCCTGCAATGTATTTTAAAAATGCGGACCTAAATAAAGAATTCAAATGCGTGCATGAGTGCGTGCGTGCGTGCGTGCGTGCGTGCGTGTGTGTGTGTCAGTGTGCGGGTATGTGTGTGTGAGTATGTGTGTGTGAGTCTGTGTGTACTGTATACTTGCATACATGCTGTTGTACTGTCTGTGTAATCTCATGAGAATGCCAAACTCATTTATTAGTTCCCTCAGCGTTAAGGACGCCATCTCATATCTCTACGTAATAAAATAAGCTAATAAAAATAATAATATCTTAATAATGCATTTATTGGCATTGTTGGGCACAATGGTAAAATGATAAAGAATAGATGAACGTGTTGAATATTTAGATTTAGGGGGTTTGGTCTTCGGTAGGGCTACCTCATCACAGAAGTATGGTTCCAAACCGTCTCTGCTACACATACAACTCATGAAATAAAAATAAATAAATCATATTTTTGAGGGGATTCAAAGGAATCAATGTTTATCATGTGGCTTAATTAGCGGTTGGTTAGTTGATTGTGCTGTATCATTGTGTGTGTGTGTGTGTGTGTGTGTGTGTGTGTGTGTATACTTGCGTACGTGCAGTTGAACTGTATCTTTAATCTTATATGAGTGCCAAGTTCTTTTATTAGTGTTCATTCAACTTTTAGGACTTCACCTCATATAAGCAAGATAAGATTAACTTATGCGCGTTTGAGCGTATCTCTGTGTAATAGGTTAATAAAAAATAATTAATACTGCATTGGCAATGGTAAAATGATAAAGAACTGAACCTTGGCCATTGCATAACAACTGATCATACCATCTGACAAAACAGCACATATCTCTTAATAATGAATTAATAATGATATATAAAATAAAACCCTATTTTTCAGCTACCATTTAAGCACACTACAATTTTTGCCATGTGCAATAATAATCTGTTAATTCTAAAAGTGACAAGATTTAACTTTGCTGATTGAAATATTAACACACACTCAGCATTTTTTTTTTTTATTGTGGCGTTGACCTTGATCCACTGAACTTGAATTGCTTAAGCAGAGCCAAACAGTGAGTTAGATGTTGTCATCACGGAGGTCTTCATTAACTGATATTCCTTGACCCCTCCCTTGATACCCAATGCCGAAGGGAAGGAGGGGCCTCTAGATTGACCCCTGTATGTTAGTGTGTGTATATTGTGAGAGCATTTCTCAGATCACCTCCATCTTTGTCTACTGTGCAGGACCATGTCAGGCAAAGGGGAATGGTTCACAATATATTTTCTCTCTTCACCAAGAGCATTTTGCTTACATAAAAAATGATGCTTGGTGTTTCAATAAAAGTATAGTCTGTTCTACTAAGGAGGCCGTCTACTTTCTGGGTGTTTAGTTGTTCTTCTGGTGGCAATTCTTAGACGCTGTAGAATGCCTTGAGCAGATCCACTATGGCGCAGTAATACTACATGGCCAGTAGGGAGTAATGCTACATGGACAGCAGAGACAGGCACATAGATCAAATGAACAGTAGATTATCACACCATTTTACTGCATTGTCTGTTTTCTTTTCTTTCCTTTTTGTTGGTTCATATTTAAGGATAAATTCAGTATTTTGGGCTTAAGGGCCTACAGTATGAACCTGACACATAGAATCTACTGTATAATTTCCCTGATCGCCTCAGTATTGAACTACAGTTGTTCTGCAGGCACAGACTTGGTTAAAATGGATGTCAATGAGGCCAATGAGACGGTGGAAAAAGTACGAACCATTGCTGTTAGATTAGAAATATACCATGTTACAAATAGTAGCTAGCTATCTAGTAGTAGCGAGCGAGCTAGTAAACTCCCACACAAAGTCAGGATTTGTTGCCTAAGAGCCTACTCTTAGCCTACTCCTAAGAGCCTACTCTTAGCCTACTCCTAAGAGCCTACTCTTAGCCTACTCCTAAGAGCCTACTCTTAGCCTACTCCTAAGAGCCTACTCTTAGCCTACTCCTAAAAGCCTACTCTTAGACAACAAACCCTGCTCTCTACAACATAGTGCAGAAGTGAAAGTGAAGTTTATGGCGAAATAGTTCTGTTTGAAATGGAAGTTTTGTTTCAACGTTCGGTTTGTGATAGCTACTGTACATTTCACAGTCTGGGAAAACCACATTTATTGTACTTTTTCCAATTGTCATCGGCCCCAGTGACTTCCATTGTAGCCGAGTGTGCACCTGCAGAAGTGAAAGTGAAGTTTATGGCGAAATAGTTCTGTTTGAAATGGAAGTTTTGTTTCAACGTTCGGTTTGTGATAGCTACTGTACATTTCACAGTCTCGGAAAACCACATTTATTGTACTTTTTCCGATTGTCATCGGCCCCAGTGACTTCCATTGTAGCCGAGTGTGCGCCTGCAGAACCGATAGCTCACTACGGAGGGGACCAGGGAAATCGTAGTCTCTATGGGTCAGATTCATGTAAGACACATTCTTAAGTCCAAAATAGTCAACTTATCCTTTAAGTATTTTAATCACTGATATTTTCATTCACTACTTACTTTCGAATAAATGCTTACATTTTAGACCAAACAAAAAATATAGTGGGCCTATATGCCGGCCATATTTAGATACATCTAAACTAGAAAATCCCACTCCAAGTATACATTTACTGTAACAACTGTACTGTACATGCTGACGACATGCATCATGGATGGCAGGCGACAGGTTCGCTGTGCACTTGTAGCAATATAGAGATATTTAAACACTTAAAATCCTACATATTGTGGGTTTGATTAACTACTATATATATTCCACAGTATCGTCCAGTGTGTGGCTGATTTGCAGGAAGAGAGTTTCCAGGCTCCGCCACAGCAGAGAAGCCAACGCAGGGTCAAAGGTCAAGCTCTGACACATCGCCCATTCATGGATCATCTTCTCCTTTCACTGTGACTGCTGGTGTCACTTCTTCTTAGAGAAGGCTTCATTGATGCTGGGGATGTACAGGCGGTTCAGTTACTCTAGACAAAATAATGAAGTTATTGTAAGTCACTTTGGATAAAAGCGTCTGCTAAATGACTAAAATGTAAAAGTAAATCTCATGCAAAGACCACTTTATAATGCAAACCAGGAGCAAATACACAGATCAAATATTTGAAATGATTTAAGGTAGCCTACATTTGATATGAAAGTTTGCACTTTTGGAACTGTTGCAATGGTTTCATTGTACTTGGAGAATGATATCAAATGCAAACCAAGCCCAACTATTTGACTTAGCTAAACCAAAGTGACCTGACTGACTGCTTCATGTCATCACAGGCCTGTGATATCAGTACAGTTTGTCGAATTGACTCAGGTTTCTGCTGCGTTCTGTGGTGGACCGATGCCAGTGTTGCGCAACTATCACAGAAGCAGAGCATGGGTTGCCCCAGTGAACATCCTTTTATTAGAGGACATTTTAACATACCAGACAGCGTGATACTTGTGCCAGAGACCTTGAGCTCAAGAGGAGGGCACATTCTGGTAACTCACATAAACTTGATAATGACAGGGTTGAAAAGGACTAAACACAGATGACGCAGACTTTATACATACTCATAAAAAGACAGCTATATTAAAAGTTCAACAGTTTTTGTTAGTGCTCAATTTATCCTCAAAGCATGGAAGAGAAGAGAAAGTTCTGTTTTGTTGGTGTAGTAACTGCTGACGATTATGTTTGACATAAACATTTTTGTTTTGCTTATACAGACATGTCTTATTGAATTGGGCACCAACTGCTATATGATATGGAAATAAATCAATTAAATCTATTTTGGTTTCTCTTATCAACAGATAGTCCCAGCACAGGAAGGCCTTGCCAGTGAAGTAGAGGATATGTATAACATGTTTGTCCTGAATGAAATGTCTCTGTCTCTTTGTACATTGTTCCTAGTCTGCCTCATTATCATATCTTTAGAGCCAATGGGAAATGCCCATAAAACCTACTGTAGTTGCAATATTTATCTCCCAAATCTTTTCCTTTGTCCCCTGTGCCATATCGATTCATACGGAACTTATGAGAGAGCTCAAAGGAAAGTCAGGATTCTTTCCTCAAGCAATAACGCTTGCAAATATCTTATGATAATCTCCTCTAAGCAAATTCTGCAATAAAAGCAGTGAGTAGCCTACAACAATAGAGACATACTGTACAATAAAAACAGATAGGAACCGAATCAAAGTAAATATAACAAAAAAAACATAAAAGTAATATAAACATAATGTGATGACATATACAGTATATACAATATATTTTCTCATCATGGCTTTGTAGTTTTTTTCCAAGTCAGATGAACTTTCTTAAACTGCCTAACATCCTATCATGGATTCCTGTAAACGCCTGTCTATAAATGACCAGTTACTGTAAATCTGACATATTTACAGTAACTGGTCATCACTTCCCTATAATTATTTTCTGTTTAGTGTCTCAAGAGTACTGTAAGCGTGGTTTCCACCTGGTCTTGGTTTAGTGCACAGCACTCTTGACATACAGTATGACCTGCATGGCAGGAGAATAAAGAAACGTACATGGAGATGCCAGCCCACTTCTCAGGGATGGTTTTCCAGACACAGATGAAGTCTTATCCTAAAACTGACACTTCATCCTAGGCCTGAGACTGAATCAGTTTTAGTATTATGCTTCATCTGTGTCTGGGAATCCTCAGGTTTAAAGACACTAATAATTATTGGAAAGTGATGACCAGTTAAGTCTATCGGTATTGAAAAATATTTGTAATAAAGAACTGAGTGATAGAGAGGCTCGTACATCATTTGTACTACTATTATTACTAGTAGGCCTACGGCATTATTAGTACTAGTACTGGAACTATTTTTCCTACTGTGGGAATAGTACTATTTCCAGCTGATACACCTGATAGGTGTCCTGGAAACCAGCCATAGCTGATGGGCTATCCTCATAATAGAACCACAGTTAAAGTTTAATTTAGGTTCCTACTACCAGTATACACTCATCTGGTTTAGGTTCATAATGCCAGTATACCCTCATCTGATTTCTGTCTTTTACAGGAAAGAGTATACAGGTGAGAGTATAATGAGTGTTACAGTATACTGTATACTGTACATAAACAGTGTATATACATACATACTGTACATACATACATACATACATACATACATACATACATACATACATACTGTACAGATGTACAAATACACATAACTACTGTATGTACATATACATATAAATACACATATAGATACACATGCATAGACAATCCCAGTTCACAACGATTGAATGACTTGAATTACAGACTTTGCTGCCACGTGTAGTAGAGGTTTCGAAAAATGAAGTATTTGCCAAAGCAAAGGTTCGCTCAAAAAGGTTCAGTCAGATTTATTAAGAAAACAATACGATTGCAAACGGACCTCAAGATAAAACACAGAGTGGTTCACCAGAACAGAAGTAAAATGAGCTCGCCAGATACCCCCTTATATGTGTTCAAAACAAGGATGTGGTGCAGCCGACATTTGATTGGCTGAGTCGTCTATACGTCATCGTAAGGTGACGGATATCAAACAGTGGTCGAGGGATGAAAAGAAAAGCGCGGTGCACTTTGAATATAAACAAAGAAACAAAAGGTCTGAGCCAGGACGGGAAGGACGAAGGTGTGGCCCTTCTGACTTAAACAAAGAGATGAGGAAGAGCGAGGTAGAGGAGGTGTTTTGGAATTACAAAAGAGAGAGAGAAACAAAAGGTTAAGGTGTTTACAATAGCAAAAGGCAGGGGACTGGATGAATAGGTTTTAAAGAAAAGAAAAGAATCTGAATAGTCTTGAGACTAGGTGTAAAATTCCACAACACACGAGACTGTACATTGATACATTCCTCATAACAGTATTTTACCATGATACATTCTGGATCACAGGCTATTAAGTACCCTGTAAGATAGGGAGTGAATAACTAGAAAAGGTCGCTCGGAGAGCACAATCTGTACCTCTGCCCATGATACATGTCATTCAGCTCAAATCAATCAATAATAAGCAGGTACTTATTTGGAAGTTCCTGTGGGGATTATTGAAGTTCTACTACCACTGCCTCTGCAGGAAAGTCTCCTGCCTCTGTCAGAGTACTGTCCAGTATATATGGGTAAATACTTTCCATGGCAAAATTATAGCATGATGCATGTCGTCAGTATGTACAGTTGTTGAATAAGTGAGTTGTGTAAGTGGAATTGCTCTGAAACTACTCTGCAGAAAGCGCAAGATCATGATTCCAGATGGGAGTCATACAGACATCTACTACACCAACATGTGAAATGCACAAACCATTACTAAATGCATGAGTGATATTGTTTCCTGTCAAATCAATCAATTTAACAATCATACATCTCATTTTCATCCACCTAAGATTGTCTGTTGCCCCACTCCTGAGCCCAAAGTCCAAAAAATGAATGGAGGTGGATGTGTCTCTAACTGGCTTCGCTCAAAGTTTTGATTTGGCTCTGTGAGCGCGCATGTGCGCAGGACATGTTTGGTATTGCTGCATTCGTTAGGCCAAGAGTCTTATGCCAATCCAATCCCTGTACAGCCAGTTCTGGCAGTATCTGTGTATAGTCCACCCAAGCAATGCCTTGCCTTCTTAATAGAATTTTCTGAACTCCTGTCCATCATTCATACAAACTATAAGACTGTCATTGGAGATTTCAAAATACAGGTGGATACTGAGGCTGACTCGAAAGCCAGGGACTTAATCAACCTCCTGAACTCTGTGGATTTTACCTAAAATATTACCGAGCCAACCCACAACCGCAGCCACATCTTTCTGACTTTAATAAGGCAATAAGAAATGCAAGGAAAGACCACATCTCCAAATTGATCTAGAAACCAAAATAATCGGTGGTGCTCTTTTCAACGACCTTATACTGTAAATCCCTGCCATAAAAACACCTGATAACCCGTTCTCTACCTCCAAATGTGAGGAATTTGCAGCATACTTCAGAGATAAGATAACGCATATTAGGAGGAGAATCACCCAGGAAAGGCCATGTGCCTTACTCATTGAACCACCATGTAATGGACATACTGTATGAGCTTGTTTGCACTGGCTGATACAGAAATGCTGAGGAAAGTAGTGTCACAACTTAAGTCCTTCACATGCCCGGTCAATCCTATCCCCACTCATTTTTTCTAAACTATTTTTGGCTCTGTCTCAGGATATTCTAGCCGTATCTTTCCACCAGCACTCAAAACTGCCTCGGTTAGACCCGTTCTGAAGAAAAGTAACCTACTGTAGACTCTTCAGTTCTTAGTAATTTTATCTCCAACTTTCCTTTTTTGAGCAAAATTCTGGGAGGAAAAACGTTTTCAAAACAGATAAATGATTTCCTAATTGCAAGTTGTACCTTCAACATCTTCCAGTCCGGTGTTCGTGCCCATCATCAGCACATTGACGGCATTAGTCAAAGTTGTAAATGACCTTAGAATAAACGCTGACTCCAAAGAGCTCTCTGTTCTCGTCCTCCTGGACCTGAGTGCAGCTTCTGATACTGTGATCCACATTGAAAGATTGGAGAAGTGGGTCAGCCTCTCCGGTCCAGTCCTAAATTGGTTTAGGACCTAACTGGTCAGGTATTGTTCATTGCCCTTGGTGACCACAGCTCAGAAAAGATTGATATGACCTGTGGGGTGCCTCAAGGATCCATCCTAGGGCCCTTACTTTTCAGCCTAATTATGGCCCTGGCAGTGTCATTAGGAGGCACAACATCAGCTACCATAACTATGCAGATGATACCCAGCTCTATATCTCTGTGACACCCAGTAATTACAGCTCTATTGACTGCCCTAATTGTATTACGGATATAAATGTACAGTATGGATGTCATATAATTTCCTCCAGCTAAACCATGACAAAACAGTGGTACTGATCATTGGTGAAAAAGCTGAAAGAGAGAAACTATCTGCACATTTAAAAACACTGGCACTTGACACCAAATGCCAGGCTAAAAACCTAGGTGTCATACTTGACTCAGTTCTTAATTTCGAAACCCACATCAAGAACATTACCAGGACAGAAACATTGCCAAGGTGCAACTGTTTCTGTCCCAGGCTGACACTGAAAAACAAATACATGCTTTCATCACAAACAGGCTGGACTACTGCAATGCTCTACTGTCTGGCCTACCAAAGAGAGCTATTTCTAAACTACAAATGATACAGAATGCTGCTACACAAGTCCTCACTAAGACTAGCCCTAGAGTACTAACGCCAATTAATAACACACCATCACTAAGGTCGGGTATATTTCACCCGATATAATATACCCCATAAAAAATACTTCTCATCAAAATATATTAAAAGTACAACAATGCATGGCAAATTGAGGAACTTTACTTTTATTTTTCACTGAACAATGTCACAAAAAAACAAAAAAAAGTATCATGGGGGGACCCTATAAAAAAGCTGTAAAATTTGTGAAAAATTAGGGAATCGTTAACAAAAAACTCAAAATAAATAAATAAATAATGGAGCTGGTAACTTGTTCTTTGGTCCACCCATTCTTGGGACATGTGAGCCTTGTCTGATGAAGGCACAGTCTCCCTGCATCACTGACAACTCTGGTAAAATCCAGGAATTAACATTAACATTGGGTGAAAATCACCCAAACACATGCCTGTAGAAAAAAACAGGGATTGGAGCAGGGAAACATTTCTACCTTCAATGACACCAGAGAGCAGCCAGAAGGTACCCAAGGACCCCGCCTACCTCAGCCATCGGCAACACAATTAAAAAATATAAAAATAATAATAATATGGAGAAAATCTCCTGAGGTTAGTGCTCTAGGGCTAGATGGAGGGCACACATCACACCAGTCTTACTGGTTACCTGTCAGTTTTAGAATAGACTTCAAAATGATTTTACTAGTCTTTAAATCTCTCCACAGTCATGCACCTGAATACATACAGACAGGTGTGTTAGGTACATGCCCTGTAGACCCCTCAGGTCCTCAAGTACTGAACTCCTAACTGTTCCAAATGCCAGGACCGAGAGACACAGACAGGCAGCTTTCAGCTTCTATGCCTCCAGCCTCTGGAACACCCTGCCAGAGAACCTAAGAAGAGCTGAAACTGAACATTTTTAATCGAGATCTTATTCATCAATCTCAGTCTGTAGGAGGAGTTCTTGACTCAATCAAGTGACCTAAGATAATGTGATGACGCTCAGACGTGGTCACAGCAGAAATGAAAAGAATGATGTCAGATTATCACAGCCTATCCTAAATACTCTAAGCTTACAACACTTGGCATCACACACATCAAAGAGAATGTTGGATGTCAACCTTACAGTGGGGTGTGAAGCGTGATGTCTGTAGGTGCTGTCTAGCTCGACGAAGGGAAGAGGCACGTGACGTGGTGGTCGCTCGGTTCGATGAAGGGGGCAGCGCGCCTGTGCTCCCGCTGGAACAGTGATAGTAGCGTTGCGGCGCGAAGTTGATGTTCGCGGAGTTCAAAGTTCAGTTTCGGAGTTCACAAGTTGCAAATATCTCATTCAAAACCTCTGCTCTCGCCAGAGGTGGATCGTTGAAGAGTATTTTCCTAAGCCCCTGTGTCGACTCAGAGATCTTAGGTAGCAGTCCAGTGTGGATACAGGCTGATTTTATCAACCGGCACAAAGCTTGGATCCTGGGTCACGTGTTACTTGGAGAAACACGGACCCTGGCAGTTGAGGGTTACAAGAGAAATCACGAGAGAAAGAGTCCTTGTCTGATCCCTTTTAAAGGGGCAGAGGTGAGGTGTGTCCGGTGGGCATAGCCAGGCACCCGATTGGTGACTCCAGTGGGCCCCGCTCCCATCGTGAAACGAGGGCTTAGATTCTGTACTCACTCTGGAATCATCAAATATCCCGGTAATGGTTTCAACATGATATGACATTTCCACAACATGCAAATAACATCAGTTATTTATAACACACAGTACAGTTGCATTACAAATACAGTGCATCACACAATAACTTTGTTCACCGGGCTTATTCCCGTGGTGTTTGCATCACATGGTGGAGATGGAGCAATTTCACTTTATTAAAGAAACAAGGCAAATAGGTTCACTCCTTTGTCTCACTGTGTGTGTGTCTGTGGATGTGAAATGTGGCCTGGCTGGTCGCAAAGGGGGATGGGGGAGCACAGTGTGTCGCTGAGCATCTCTTATCAAGATCCCACATTCCAACCTGAGGGAGAGTGTCCCACAATATCACAACTGTTTTATGTTCAGTAGACAATGGTCAGTAGAACTGTGTTGTCGTCAGTAGACAATGGTCAGTAGAACGGCGTCATGTCCTACACCACTACACTTGGGTTAGGGTTAGGGTTAGGGTGATGCTGTATGTGTATGACAGTGTACATGATAGTGTATATCTTATGAGAGTGTATTTCCAATGGTGCACTGTGTGTATATTAAGATGTGTGTTGTTAGGGACTGGCCGATGAAGAACTAGATACTACCTCATGAGTCTGATGCTGTGTGTATTCTATGGCACATTGTTTATATCAAAATGTATGTTGTGTTTGTGGCTCTGCATGCTACTAACCCGATCTGCCTCTCCTTCCTAGTGCCTCTCCCTCTTATACTCTAACCAGGTCCTGTAGATGCCCCTCTGTCTCCTGCAGACCACCCTGTGTCCAGTAGAAATCCCCCTGACCGCTGTAAAGACCCAGTGCGGCTACTAACCCTGTTTTCTTCTCTCCTCCATTCCTAGGTCCCAGAAAGTCCTCCCCTCCCCCCTATTCCTGGTCAAGGTCCTCCTAATGTCCCCATGGCTCCCTGAGAGGCCCCCTGCCACCCTCGTGTCCAGCTCCATCCCACTATGTGTCATCAGCTGTCCCTAACAAGTCATCACCCCCCTTCCCCCCCTTCCTTGGCACTTTGCATTTTGTTTCCCCGCTTCTGCTTAGCAGCTATACCTAGTTTACTCTATATTCTTTTGGTGTCTGTTAAGTGTTCCTTGTTAGATATTAGATACTAGAGATACTTAGATATCTGATTAAGGGCTACAGGGATAGTGTTGTGCGGTACGACCCGGGGGGACCAAAGAAGCGGCACAGAGCGGTTGATCCGTTAGCCCGTGGGTTTGTTTATTTCCAGGATGTTGGGAAGGGGATATGCGGGAGAAAGTGTGGTGCGCCGAATGGTCTCGGAGTATGGGATGTGTGAATACCTATGTGTAGTGCGTAGTGAAGACTATGTGTGTGGTCTACCGTGGGTGCGGGGTGATATAGGCGGGCAGGGTGTTGTATGTATGTGCGTGCGCCTGGCTACAGTACAGTCCGAGAGTCCAAAGGGATGTCCAAGGGAGGAGGCGAGCGTGGTACCGGGAGATCCGTCCGAGGGTGTCCAGGGGTTCGGGGGTGGTTCGAGGGGTTCTGTGGGTCCGGGGAGACGGGGAAGGGATCCGCGGGAGGCCGAGAGGAACTGGGGCCGGGGAGACGCGAGGGAGGGTCCGTGGGAATCTTGGAAGGAAAAACACAAAACGGGGTAAGGCAGGGTTCGGGAAGGAAAAGGCAAGTTGACTAGGAATCACAGGGAGCGAGATTGTACCGTGTACATAAGGCTACGATCTGGCGATGAACTGCCGGTCCCGCTGGTTCTTGTAGCAGCGGAGGCAATCAGCGACAGGTGCGCTGATTGCCTGATGGAGACCGGCTGCGTCGTCGCCTAGCCAACGCTCTCATTGAGCGCGCAGAGGTGGTGGGCTGGTCAGACGGCGTCGGAGAGGCAGACCGTGACGCGCTCCGCGCACGCCCCACAACAGTACCCCCCTCCCGACGCGAGACTCCCGGCGAGCGCCCAAGGGCGTCAGGGTGGGCCCGATAGAAGTCGGCCAACAGGGCAGGGTCAGCCAGATAGGAAGGGGGCACCCAGCTCCGGTCTTCGGGGCCGAAACCCACCCAGTCCACCAAGTACTGGAACCCCCGGCCCCGACGCCGGACGGCGAGCAGCCGCTTGACGGGCCACACCTGGTCGCCGTCCTCGAGGACACGGGGAGGAGGGGGAGCTGAGACAGGGGGCGACAGGGCACTGACAGACACCGGTTTAAGTAGTGACACATGGAACACCGGGTGCACCTTCAGGGATGGAGGGAGGGAGAGACGTACCGCGGTGGGGTTGATGACCCGGTCGATGGTATAGGGCCCCACGTAGCGGGGAGCGAGCTTCCGGGAGGGGACCTGGAGAGGGAGATCCCTGGCCAGAAGCCAGACGCGCTGGCCGAGGCGGTACATGGGAGCCGGAACCCGCCGTCGATTGGCGCAACGCCGGGACCGCTCCGTGGCTCTCAGCAGCGCAGCACGGGCGACCCTCCATATGCGCCGACACCGCCGGAGATGGGCCCGAGTGGACGGAACCGCCGCCTCGGACTCCTGCTGGGGGAACATAGGTGGTTGGTAACCCAGGGAACACTCAAAAGGCGACATACCCAGTGCTGAGCTGGTCATGGAGTTGTAGGCGTACTCCACCCAGGCCAGGTACTTGCTCCAGGAGGCGGGGCTGCGGGAGGTGGCACAGCGCAGCATCGCCTCCAGGCTTTGGTTGGTCCGCTCCGCCTGCCCGTTGGTCTGGGGGTGGTACCCGGAGGAGAGGCTAACCGTGGCCCCAATCCCCTTGCAGAAGGCCTGCCACACCCGAGAGGTGAACTGGGGACCACGGTCAGAGACGATGTCCTGGGGTATGCCGTGGAGCCGGACGACGTGGGAGACGAGGAGGTCGGCGGTCTCCGCAGAGGAGGGGAGTTTGGGCAGAGCCACAAAGTGAGCGGTCTTGGAAAACCGGTCGACGATGGTGAGGATCACGGTGTTGCCCTGGGACCTGGGGAAACCTGTGACAAAGTCGAGCCCGATGTGGGACCAAGGCCGACTGGGAACCGGTAGGGGACGTAGGAGGCCCGCCGGAGGTCGATGGGACGCCTTGTTCCGGGCACAGGTGATGCAGACTGCAACGAACTCCCTGGTGTCAGCCGCTATGGAGGGCCACCAATAGCGCCGCTGGAGGAAGGTCAGCGTGCGGTGGGCGCCGGGGTGGCAGGCAAAACGGCTGGAATGGCCCCACTCGAGGACCCGAGAACGCACCAGGGTCGGGACATAGAGGCGGTTGCGGGGTCCGTTGCCTGGGCCTGGCTGGGCGCGAAGAGCCGCCCTGACCACAGAGTCGATGGCCCAGGTGACGACACCCACCACTCGAGCTGGGGGCAGGATGGGGTCAGGGGTGTCGTGGTCGGCTGCCTCCTCCGCGAACTGCCGGGAGAGGGCGTCCGCCTTGGTGTTTCGGGAGCCTGGGCGGTAGGAGAGGGTAAAATCAAACCGGCTGAAAAATTGGGCCCAGCGCGCCTGCCGGTCGTTTAGCCGCTTGGCGGTCTTGATGTAGGTGAGGTTGCGATGGTCTGTCCACACCAAGAACGGCAGCTCAGCCCCCTCGAGCCAGTGCCGCCACTCAACCAGGGCCTCGTGGACTGCCAGCAGCTCCCTGTTCCCCACGTCGTAGTTGCGTTCTGCGGGGGTGAGACGCCGGGAGAAAAACGCGCAGGGGTGGAGCGGTTTGCCCTCTTCAGACCGCTGGGAGAGGACGGCTCCGACGCCCGTGTCTGACGCGTCCACCTCCACGACGAACGGCCGGGCTGGGTCTGGATGGCCGAGCACCGGAGCCTCCGTGAACAACCCCTTCAGGGTCTCAAACGCAGCGTCCGCCTCCGGGGTCCAGGAAAAAACCCGAAGAGTGGATGTGAGCTCGTGGAGAGGGGCTGCCACCTTACTGAAGCCACGGATGAAACGGCGATAGAACCCTGCAAACCCCAGGAACTGACGCAATTCAGTCCGGTTGGTGGGTTGGGCCCACTCCACCACCGCCTTCACTTTTCGGGGGTCGGTCCGGACGTGCCCCCCCTCCACTATGTACCCCAGGAACTCCACTGAGGCCGCGTGAAACGTGCATTTCTCCGCTTTAACATACAGGCGGTTCTCCAAGAGCCGCTGGAGGACCAGGCGGACATGCTGCTCGTGCTCCTGCTGGGAACGGGAAAAAATAAGAATGTCGTCCAGGTAAACAACAACAAAAATATTTAACATGTCCCGCAAAACGTCATTTACGAGGGCTTGGAAAACGGCAGGGGCATTTGTGAGCCCGAACGGCATCACCAGGTATTCAAAGTGCCCAAGGTGTGTGTTAAACGCCGTCTTCCACTCGTCGCCCTCCCTGACACGGACGAGATGGTAAGCGTTGCGCAGGTCTAATTTCGTGAAAATGACAGAGGTAGTGAGAGGCTCAAACGAGGAACTAAGGAGAGGGAGGGGATATTTGTTCTTGATGGTGATGTCGTTGAGCTGACGGTAATCGATGCAGGGCCTGAGCGAGCCGTCCTTCTTGCCAACAAAAAAAAAACCCGCTGCCACCGGGGATGAAGAGGGACGGATGATACCAGAGGCAAGGGACTCGGATATATACTCCCGCATCGCCTTTTTCTCGGGGAGGGAGAGGTTATACAACCGGCTAGAGGGACGCGGCGCATCCGGGATGAGGTCCACCGCGCAGTCGTAGGGTCTATGGGGAGGTAGAGAGAGAGCGCGTTCCTTGCTGAACACGGGGGCTAGGTCGTGGTAAACAGTAGGAACGCCAGACAGATCCGGAGGTAAGGGGTCAGGCTTGAGCGTCCTAGGGGAGCCAGGGGCAGAACGGAGACAGTTGGCGTGGCATGCGACGCTCCATCCGAGGATCTGCCCTGTGGACCACGAGACGTGGGGATCGTGTCTCTGGAGCCAGGGTCTCCCTAACACGAGCGGGGCCGTGGGCGAACGGATAACAAAAAAACGCATGGTTTCTACATGGTTGCCGGAGATGGAGAAGGAAAGGGACTTAGTGCTGTGTGTGACTTTCCCTAGAGTGTGCCCATCCAGGGCGTAGGCAACCAGAGGGGTTTCCAGGAGAACAAGGGGGATACCAGCCTGCCGGACAAGCGTGCTGTCAATGAAACTGTCGTCTGCCCCAGAGTCCAGAAAAGCGCTAACAGTAAATGACTGGCTGTCCCAGGAGATCGAGGCAGGGAATAACATATTAGGTGAGCTCTTGTTCTGGGGCAGCGTCAGGTGGCTTACTAGTAACCCCTCAGCTAGTAAGCCCTGTCTTTTGGGCGGGTAGGACAGGCACGGATAAAGTGACCGGGCTCCCCACAGTATAAACAAAGCCCTCCGCGCATGCGCTGTTCGCGCACCGCTTCCGAGAGCCGTGACCGGGCTACCTGCATCGGTTCCTCCTCGGACTCGGCTGGACGGAGAGCCGGTGCACGCTCGTTGGGTGTCGTGAACCGGGGTTCGGGGTGGAATCGGGGAGCCGGGGGAGAGGATCTAGGGGCCGCTGGAGGAAGACGGTGACAGCGCTCGGCGCGTCTCTCACGGAGACGTTGGTCCATCATGAGAGCCAGGTCCACCAGCTGGTTGTAGGTCTCGGGTCTGTCCCTCATAAGACCGTCCTTGACAGCCTCGCTAAGGCCCCGTCGGTAGGCACTGAGGAGGGCCTTGTCTCCCCACCCACTGTCGGCCGCAAGGATGCGGAATTCAACGGTATACTCCGCGACAGAACGAGAGCCCTGCTGGATTACATGGAGGCGTGTAGCGGCGTCACATCCGTCTACGGGGTGGTCAAACACCAGAGTGAACTCCCTACGGAAAACCGCATAATCTGAGGTGAGTAACCCGTTCTGACCTAGCGCGGCTGTAGCCCATCTAAGGGCCCTACCTGTGAGGAGTGACATGATGTATGCCACCTTAGCCCCGTCAGAGGCGTACCGGCTAGGTTGGTAGCGAAATGCTAATTCGCATTGACTGAGGAACCCACGGCAGAGATCGAAGTCGCCCTCGTAGGGCCTAGGGGTGGCTAGGTTCGGCTCTCTCTCCGGAGCGACGGGCGCAGGAGCCTGGTACGGGGGAGACGCTGCCATGGGTTGAGCGGCGGGGGGCGGAGGTTGGGACTGCGCCCGAGCGGTGCTGTCCAGTTGATCCAGACGAGCCACAATCAGAGCAAAGGCGTCGGTGAGCTGGGTCTCCAGGCTGGCTAGCCGTCCCTCGTGCCGCTGGACAGCCCCAGAGAGAACGGTGAGGGCCGAGACGTTGGGTACCGGTGGAGCCGGGGCGTCAGCCGCCCCTGTGCCGCTGGGGTCCGTCATGGCCAGATCGTAATGTTGTGCGGTACGACCCGGGGGGACCAAAGAAGCGGCACAGAGCGGTTGATCCGTTAGCCCGTGGGTTTGTTTATTTCCAGGATGTTGGGAAGGGGATATGCGGGAGAAAGTGTGGTGCGCCGAATGGTCTCGGAGTATGGGATGTGTGAATACCTATGTGTAGTGCGTAGTGAAGACTATGTGTGTGGTCTACCGTGGGTGCGGGGTGATATAGGCGGGCAGGGTGTTGTATGTATGTGCGTGCGCCTGGCTACAGTACAGTCCGAGAGTCCAAAGGGATGTCCAAGGGAGGAGGCGAGCGTGGTACCGGGAGATCCGTCCGAGGGTGTCCAGGGGTTCGGGGGTGGTTCGAGGGGTTCTGTGGGTCCGGGGAGACGGGGAAGGGATCCGCGGGAGGCCGAGAGGAACTGGGGCCGGGGAGACGCGAGGGAGGGTCCGTGGGAATCTTGGAAGGAAAAACACAAAACGGGGTAAGGCAGGGTTCGGGAAGGAAAAGGCAAGTTGACTAGGAATCACAGGGAGCGAGATTGTACCGTGTACATAAGGCTACGATCTGGCGATGAACTGCCGGTCCCGCTGGTTCTTGTAGCAGCGGAGGCAATCAGCGACAGGTGCGCTGATTGCCTGATGGAGACCGGCTGCGTCGTCGCCTAGCCAACGCTCTCATTGAGCGCGCAGAGGTGGTGGGCTGGTCAGACGGCGTCGGAGAGGCAGACCGTGACGCGCTCCGCGCACGCCCCACAACAGATAGCTAACACATAATGGCCTACATCCCTAACATCTCTGTAACTATTTATGTACTCTACTCTACTAACAGTATTTAGCCCATGTTTAATGCTCTGTAATTCCAAGGCAATAGATTAAAACATTTTCCAGGAGCTTGCTTGATCATTTCGTTGAGAGAGGTCAGGGAAGAATTTTTACAGCTCACATATGTTGGCCTCCTAGGTGAACTGTTTTTGTGCGTGGCTGGCCAGCCGCGCAGCTAGAATAGCAAATGTCCAGTAAATGTCCCTTTTTCCCTTTGTCCCGTTGTTGACATGCAGTTCTATGTTGCTACCACAAGAGGCAGTGGTCCCAGGAGGGCAGCAACAGGCTTAGATAGACTGTGTTCCTTGTTCAGTGGGCAGCAACAGGCTTAGATAGACTGTTGCTTGTTCAGTTTCAGCAATTCAGTGAGTATTTGAGTTAGGCTATTTAGTTTATTTGTGTAAGTATTTCTGTTAGTTATACATTATACTTCTTTATTATTTCAGAGACCACACACTCACTGTCTGTTTATGTAAGTGAAGAGAATTGAAAGGTCAAATAATGTGTATAAAGGGTTTATAGAGGGGTCCACAGCCCCCGACCCAATATGACGCGAGGGGGCGGAGTCTTGCCACCACGCCACTGTCTACGCCACGGACCCCACAAATCAGCCCGAGAGGGCTAGAGAAACACGGTCTTCCCCGGTGGGGGCAGGTGGGTAGCCCGGAGAGGGGTACACTGTCCACGAGCAGCTCTGACCCGAGGGGGCGGAGTCTCGGCATCACGCCACTATCCACGCCGAGGATCCCACAACTCAGCCCCTGAGTGGGCTAGAGACACACTTGTCTTCACCGGTGGGGGCAGGTGGGTAGCCCAGAGAGGGCTCCACTGCCCCCGACCCAATATGGCACGAGGGGGCGGAGTCTCGCCACCACGCCACGGACCCCACAACTCAGCCCTTGAGTGGGATAGAGACACAGGGTCTTCACTGGTGGGGGCAGGGGGTGGCCCGGAGAGAGGTACACTGTCCACGACCAGCTCTGACCCGAGGGGGCGGAGTCTCGCCATCACGCCACTATTCACGCCACGTATCCCACAACTCAGCCCCTAAGTGGGCTAGAGAGACACACTTGTCTTCACTGGTGGGGGTTGGCCAGAGAGATATTATGTGAACCAGTCAAGGGGTGTGCCTGATATACCAATTGATGCTTGTCTATTGAGGAGGATGGTGTGGGAGATGGTGCCGAAGGCCGCCCTCGGATCGAGGAGGATGAGGATGGTTAATAGTCTGGAGTCAGCTGCCATCAGGAGGTAATTGGTGATCTTTAAGAGGGCTGTTTCTGTGCTGCGGCGTGGACGGAAACCGGACTGGAACTGTTCATACAGATTGTTGTCGGAGAGATGAGCCTGAACCTGTAATGCCACTGCTTTCTCCAGGATTTTGGAGAGAAATGGGAGGTTGGAGATGGGATGAAGGTTATTGAAGTTGTTGGGGTCTGAACCAGGTTTTTTTTTGTATTGGTGTTACAGCAGCAGATTTGAGGGATGATGTTTAGGCATGGTTATCAGCGATGGTCGATGTTGGACCACGGGAACTTTCCTAGCACGCGTCTTCATGCAGGGAGCTGGTTGTCAATGCCGACACTCGCGAATGCCAGTTCAGGATTCGTCTCAGTTTTCCAGCAACCCGAGACAAAGCTGGCTGCACCCTTGGGATCGTACAACAGGGCCAGGCTGTTGTTAGCTGCCCAAGCAGCCAGGTTCTCTCCATCGGATGTATTGATGCTGTACCCCCAATCCTCATCCTGGCAATGGAAGTTGCTAGTATAGACACATGGGTAGGGGAGGACTGGGAGATACGCTGGTGTGATGACCCTCAATGACGAATTGTCGTTCTGGGCACATATCACATCTGTTACACACTCTTGCAGATTCCTGGCACAGGAGGTCATCCAGGCTCTTGACATCTCCCTCCTAGACAACTGCAACTCCCTCCTTGCTGGGGCCCCGGCATCAGCCATTAAATTGTGGAGTTTGTCCAGAAAGCTGCAGCTCGCCTGGTGTTCAACCACCCCACCCCACGTCCCATTCAATCTGGGTGGTGGTAATAATTAAATAAAGACTTAAAGGTCATATAGTTGTGGGATAGCTAGTTCCTGTAAGAGAGTGTGTGAAACATCTCTCTCCAACTGTTGACAGTTGTCTGTGTTAAACCCTCCAATGGTCAGCATTTAAAAGTTGAACATTGTTTTAACCAGGATGTAACAACTATTTGTATATCTGATACTCACCCTGTAGAAATGCATGAATAAATATCCATTCTGGACATCATCTCTGTGTGTGCTGTAGGAACGAAAAACACGTGCATATTATTGCAAAAGAACACTTTGTTCACACCCATCTGGCTTTTCTCCATGATCTGTGGTTACCCAGCAAAGCAAGGGCAGAGCAAACAAACGTCAAAACCACAGTTAAATACACCAAAAAGCATTTCATGCCTGCCTGGCGAACTAATGAATCTATCCTCAGTTTTATTAAAACATTCAGGTTTATCTTTCTGAGATCAAAGTCTGCTACCACTATGCCTACATGAATACAGATTGCGCAGTGCAATCAAACCATGGTAGCCTACTTTAAACAAACAAATCAAAAGCAATCTGCTGTCCTCTGTGATCTTTCTGATGTTTTAATTGCAGCCTACATTCAGTAGGCTGCTCTAAGATGACCAAACTGAAGTAGAACTGAGATAAGGCAATTGTTACTTTTTTTTTTGACGTGTTCTAGCTGAGGATACGGCTCTGACGGACTGTTGTACTGTAGTTCTCCCAGGAGATACAGTAGGCTAGCTGTTTTTTCTCTTTTTTTTCTTGTTATTTTAACTGTGGGGTGCCAAGTATCTAGTGCCAAGACACTATGCGTACACACTCTCTCGCATTCTCTTCAACAGCTACCTGTAAATGCAAGCCCTGTTGTAAACCCACCCGTGCAGTGTAGCCTCTCCTGACAATGGATGTAGGCTACATCTTTTAAACCACTGCCTGCTACTGTTGGGCTCAAAGACACAGACCATTATTAGTCAACTGTAACAGAAGATCACATTGGTTACACTCTTGTTATCCTGAAAGTAGAGGGGCATCACGTAAAATAGTGGTTTGCATAGAAACCTTGGCACACTGATTTTTTCCATGAAAGTACTGTACAATGATTCGGTCACTTGTGCCTATGTGGCATTCTGAGGTTGATTTGCACCTCCTGGTGGACAGTCTGTATACTGAGCTGGAGGCCTACACACAAGTCGACTGTCCCCTCTAGTGGAGCGTAGCATGCATGGCTATGCTGTGACTAACAAGGCAGGAAATTGATGGCTCTTCATGTTTGCTCCACAACAATTACAGCCAGAAGAATGGAATAGAACATCTATTGTATCTGTTTACTGGGCAATTAAGATAGCATTATAAATCATTACTCAATCACATCATTCATCTCACTTCACTCCATTCTAATCATTCTCCACACATCTCTCAGAGCCTCAGGGCCGAATGTTATATCTCAGTTCAGTTTCTTCTGCATGGGGACTTCACATCTCTTGACAGTGTGTGTGTGTGTGTGTGTGTGTGTGTGTGTGTGTGTGTGTGTGTGTGTGTGTGTGTGTGTGTGACTGGCTGGAACTGGTCACCAGGGCAACTCCCTCCCTTCTTGGGACACAAACAAGGACATTCCTATGATAATCTAGTTGTGTGGAGGTGAAGATATGATTGCTACTATTATGTGTATAGGAGTATAATATGATATTATGTGTGATGCTGCTGCCTCTGCTAGACACTATTTGTGTGAACAAAGAGCTAGGTTGACTATTCCAACATGTAATATTATTATAGTACATAACCTTTAGTTTCAGAATTGAATTCAAACTTTTCCTGTTTGTTTTGAAAGCCCAGAATGGGCAGGCCTCCTATATCTCCAATCTCTTAACCCCTTATTTGTCTTTAAGTCTAATTAGGCTACGCATTGGGGCTTTAATGGCAATCTTTTACTATTATTATTAATATCATTATTATTTTTTAACTCTACTATGTGGCCAAGCGAGAGTTGTCAGTTTGAATGTTGTCCCGTGATCTAGACTTAAGCTCAGGGGTGACCGCGCCTTTGCTGTTGCAGCCCCTAGACTGAGCATCCTCCTCTCTATCAGATCTGCCCCCTCCATTGATTCCTTCAAGTCCAGGCTTAAAACATACGTTTATTCTTTAGCGTTTGGATGTGATTTTATATGCGCCTATGTCTATATTTTGTCGTTGTGTACCTGTGTTGTGTGTATAGATGCTTATGTGGGTGTTTTTGTTTTTTGTCTTTTTTATTGTGATTTTACTGTCTGCTCTGATCTGTACAGCACATTTAAAAACAACGGGAGTTGATTTTAAATGTGCTTTATAATAAAGAAATCTGTATGTTGAAATACTCAGCCGAGAGTGAAGAGACTCTTATTCTGTAATGAAGTAACACACCTCCTCTTTCAATTTGGACCAATAGCAATGGACAAGAGGCGGATTCCCCAAGATCTCAGCCAATTGCCTGACACGCTGATGCTACGTTTCTTAACAACCCCTTGCATCCGGGTTAGGGATTTGCGGTAAGTAGTGTTCGGCCAACTACAATATTAAATTAAATAGTAAAATCGACGGATTTTAATAACATTTATGGATAATATATGTTTACATATGTCGCATTTGTGTGCGGAACCAGCGTAACTGGGGTACTCACTGTCTAACGCTAGCTAACCGATAATGTCACATTGCTAGCTAGCCAGCCATTGCTAACTTGCTAACTAACGTTAGCCCTAATGTCCGGGTTTGCTTTGTCACCCATTTCTGTCGCTTTAGTCACCCTGTGTAGTGTCATCAATCGATATACATTTGAGCTTTACGTCTTATAATTTCGATTTGCAGATCCTAGACGTCGTCAGATTGAACAGCTTGGAACCGCCAGTCAGGATGTTTGGCCATCACGGTGTGGTTCGAGTATTGGTGCAGGTGCTTTGGGCCCACCTCTTGTGCGGATGGGTGCTCGGGTCCGAGTTGACGTTTGAGCTTCCAGACAACGCTAAACAGTGCTTCTATGAGGACATCACCATCGGTACCAAGTGTACCCTCGAGTTTCAGGTGTGATTGGTTTGTGTTTTATACATGACCTGCTTAGATTGGTCTGAATAAGATGTCCAATAAGGATTAAAAGATGCCTGTTTCACTGTATTCATGATAAACTTCATATGGTTTCCTGCAATACACCACATGAACACAATTGTCAAAGGACTACAATTGAATGACAGAGGAGTAACTGTGTGTGTGTGTGTGTGTGTGTGTGTGTGTGTGTGTGTGTGTGTGTGTTTTAATGCTTTTAATGTCTCATGTAAAGCACCTTGAATTGCCCTGTGGCTGAAAAGTGCTATACAAATAAACTTGCCTTGCCTTGTGTGTGTGTGTGTCTAGGTGGTAACGGGCGGTCATTACGATGTGGACTGCCGTCTGGAGGACTCTGAAGGGACGGTTCTGTACAAGGAGATGAAGAAGCAGTACGACAGTTTCACCTTCACCGCGGCCAAGAACGGAACCTACAAGTTCTGCTTCAGCAACGAGTTCTCCACCTTCACGCACAAGACTGTCTACTTTGACTTCCAGGTTGGAGAGGACCCACCACTGTTCCCCAACGAGAACAGAGTCACAGCTCTTACACAGGTGAGTGGTCAGCATGGAGTAGGCCATTTGATTCTATATACCGGTATATTGTCCATACCATTGACATCATTACAAGAGTGTGTTATTATTACTTCGATGGCCTAATAAGATATACATGTAATTTTATCTGGAGTGCAATATTGTGTGTGTGTGTGTGCGCGTGTGCACGCGCGTGTGTGTGCGTGCGTGCGTGACTGTGTGTCCATTTCAACAAACCACCTACAGTATTGCATGGCAATACCATCATGTTAGTCCTCTAACATCCAACCTCTACCCCCCCCTCACACACACACACACACACACACTCTCTGTCACAGATGGAGTCTGCCTGTGTGTCCATCCATGAGGCCCTGAAGTCTGTCATCGACTACCAGACGCACTTCCGGCTGAGGGAGGCTCAGGGCCGCAGCCGGGCCGAGGACCTCAACACTCGTGTGGCCTTCTGGTCCATCGGTGAGGCCTTCATCCTGCTGGTGGTCAGTGTCAGCCAGGTGGTCCTGCTGAGAAGCTTCTTCTCAGACAAGAAGACCACCACGACACGCGTCGGATCCTAACGACCGGGACTCCCGTCTCTCCCGTCACCCTGTCTCATCTCATCCTGCCCGTGTCTTTAATTCTCTATGGGCCCCGTTTGAATACTTTTACACTGCCCGTCTTTTCCTTCCTGTCTTTTTTGAGGTCATCTCTGATGCTAACATGGTTGGATGGGTGAAAGGCTATGGTCCTGTGTGCAGCCGTTACCAGTCCGGTCTTATTAGATCAGTTCTTATTCCAAGGAAGGGAGAAAGGAAGGATGCATTCTTGGAGAATTCAAACGGAGTCTATCCTATCCAATATGTGCTCTAGCAGGGAACACTCTTCTCTCCCTTAAATATTTAAATGTGTGATTGGTGTTAATTACACACATGGGGTCTAGAGTGCTTCTCTCTGCCACTTCTTCCTTTACTGATTTCATTTTGAGTTTGTGAGAAGTGAGCAAGTACACTTGGGCTGGATGAGAAGAGAATTGGGCCACAGAATCAATCACCTCCACAAGGACTACAGATTGAAGCTCCGGCAAACAATTCATTGGCAGAAATATTCATTCTTTGTTATAGTCTCTTAGATACCATATGCCGAATTTTTTTGTTTTTTTTAAGATTGGGGCCTGTATTCGCGAAGGTTTGAGTTCAGAGTGCTCATGTAGGATCAGGTCTGACTATGATCTCAATCCTAAACTCATCCAAGATCAGCACCCCCACTCTGAGACTGAGTGAATATAGGCCATGGCCATGCTATGAAGTTACTTTTAACACCTACCCCCAACCACCCCAGTGGATTATCTAAATGGTTTCTATCAGTTGATGTTGAAAATTTAACAACTTATTTATTATGTGGGTGCATATTGTCATTGTTTTTTACAACACTGTTTACCTGAATGTATGACCATACTGGTAGCTTGTCTTGCAGTGATAATTCGAGACCTGCTGGAGAACGTTGAAATGTTGCAGAACTTCATTTTTCGCAACTCAAGTTCCTCACCGCTTCCATCGCAATAGCAGAACGTTCTGAGTACTCAAGTCAGTTGCAACTCAAGTTGTGATTAAAAAATATATTTTTTCTGTGTGTAGACAGAATCGACGTTGTTTTAAATGTAGTATTCCTCCGGTCATCATGGCTGTGTTGCATCACGGCTCAGTGGTGGTGGATGTCTCTTGACTCCAGGTTAGTAGACGGTTCAGTTTCAGTTCAACTAATTCATGCTCACTTAATAATCTCAAAATAATTATTCACAGTTTCAAATTTCAACTTTCTGGGTTGAAAAGTGCTTCTTGAAAGAGAAATTGCTTCTTGAAAGAGAAATTATCTTTGTGAGCCTAACCTGGATAAGTGGTGTTTTGTAAGACCAGAAGTGAGATTAAATTCACCCCAACCCTGTGTTTTGTTCTGCTCTCTAGTGTAACTTGTGTTTTGTTTTCACTGATCTGTGGTAAGAAGAGGTGGATGTGAAGATCTGGTTGTAAGCACATACTTTCTTTTGTATTAGGAATTTTTTTTCAATGGTGTGGTCTTTGGCTTTAGGTTTGTGTACGGTTCATTTCTGCACGGTCAGCATCAGCCTGTGGACACTTCTAAGGACAGGTTTCTTTATTTGCATACAGTGGCCGAATAAAGATTTTCTGGTAAACCTGTTGTGTGGTCATTAGTTTCCTTAATGACAGCTTAATCTTCAGATGGACACAACTGATAACCATGTCATCTGGCCCTTTATAAATTACTTATCAGATTCAGAATTAAGTTGTCAAGAACCAGGTGTGCATACTGTAACTCTGGGTGCATAATTATGGCATAATGTGATATGCTATGAAAGACGGCTTAGTGGTGAAAACAGTACACAAGCAGTGACCCATAGCTGTAACATGATGGTTGACTGAGTTGAACTCAACCAATCCTCATACAGGAGCTGTTATTGTCTCAATACAGATAGTAAGTCATAAGCCAATATTTGGTGTCTGTACGTCCTGTATTTCCTCTTTCAACCTCTAGGAGGTGATATGATATAGGGACATAGTAAACTCCGCATAGCAGTTCCCCGTCTGCGACAATCATTCAAATTTATTCTAATTGATATATTGTTTAAATGTTATAATATGGTTTGAATTCACATCGAGAAATTTGTCAAACAAATAAATTGCACAATGTATATAGGAATCTTTCCCTTTAACCGATGTTTCGGCCCTGTTTGCGTAACCAAATATCAGCCCTATGATTGGATAGGTCCACGTCAATAAACGGAGTTGCCAAAAAAAAAAGACTGCATTGTTTTGGATTTGCTAGAAGCGAGTCGTGATCTAACCGGTGTGGTGGGTGGACGAGCTGCCCTAGTTATCTACCCCCCTCAAGACTACTGGCGAGCTAGCTAGCTGGCTACGCGACATGGCTGGCCTGTGAAACCTTTCCTGTTGTGATGAACTCGGTGATAGCGTTCACGGCAAAGATCAAAGACTTCGACATTCTGTCTATGTCATAGAGGCCGTGGAACTAAACAACCTGGCCGCATCCCAGCTGTGTCCTCTTATACCAGCCCCACACAGGAAACACAGCTAGCTACTGGGCTAACACTGGGCTAGCTAGCTTACAAGCGGGGGTGGATGTTGTCCCTTTGCACTCGGATGTAACGTCGATGTCGCACGGGTATGTTAAAAATGCCAAGTTTAAGAATCAAGCAAGCCCGATAAAGAACGAAGGACCGCCTCGATGGTGACGGTAGAATACTTGAGCAGCAAGGCTTGCTAACTGAGCTAGCTACCTGGTAGGGGCTAACTTAGCGTAGCTAAGAAACAGCGATACAATAGGCTGCTGCTAGCTAACTAGCTTGCCTAGCGCCATCAGTAGTCAGCGAACTTTAGCCAATTTAACAGGCTGTCTCCCATCAACCAGCTAACGTTAGCGAACTAGCACTAGCTACATCGTTTGTTTAGCAAACGTTACATCAAGCTCGTAGAATAATGTCAACAAGGCAGGAGGTAACGTTAGCTGTGTTTTATGAACTAGGTCTAGCCTGCTAGTTATCTCGCTAGCTGCTTGTAAAGTCCGAGCTAACATTAGGGCGCCCTATTGCTAAACAAAGGCTTCCGCTCATCACCTGTTTATTTTGTTGCTAGCTTAAGCTCTCTGTTGTGTTTGTATCTCGTTAGCCCATCTATCTAGTCAGACGCCATCGCCTTGCTCATCAAGTCTGTTTCCCCAGTGTAAGAAGCCACTCATTCCAATGGATCTAAAAACGGCCACCTTCAATGCCGCCAGGGACGGCAAATTGCGGCTGCTACAGAAACTCCTGGAGCACAAAACTCTACAGGAGATCGTGGCAATAATATCGGACAAAACCAACGGGGCGACCCCTTTACTCATGGCCGCCAGGTATGGCCACCTGGACTTGGTGGAGTATCTCTTGGAGTGTTGCTGTGCACCAGTAGAGGTTGGGGGGTCTGTGAACTTTGATGGGGAGACCATTGAGGGAGCCCCGCCGTTGTGGGCCGCCTCTGCCGCGGGACACCTGAAAGTGGTGCAGTCATTACTTGGCCACGGCGCCTCTGTGAACAATACGACCCTCACTAACTCCACGCCGCTGAGAGCCGCCTGCTTCGACGGGCACCTGGACATAGTGAAGTACCTAGTGGAGCACAAGGCCGACCTGGAGGTAGCCAACAGACACGGCCATACCTGCCTCATGATCTCCTGTTACAAAGGACATAAGGAAATAGCCCAGTACCTGCTGGAGAAAGGAGCTGATGTGAACAGGAAAAGTGTCAAAGGTAAGCAGGGAGCACAAGAGAATGAGACTTGTTACATTAGTTATAACTCATAATTAGTTAATGTTAATTATTAACAGTAGTTGCTCACATAAATGTGACCCATATATTAGTATTTTCCCTGACTGGAAGCCTGTTTGTAGCTGTAGGAGATTGCCTTTGGTTGGGAGCTGTTGGATTAATTTGTAAAGCAATTATGTAAAGTGAACCCCACCCTGGCCTGTTCTAAATTTGAGCCTCTGCAAAAGCCCTCTCTCGGAGGCTCTGTTCCCATCCATGAGATTTGAACCTTCTTGGCAAGCTCTCTTTGACTGGCACAGTGCTTACTCTACATCACTGTGAGATGGGGCTGCCCCAGAGATGGAGGTGGGTGGATGGCTGCAGCGCCTGCCCCAGCCAAGCCAGTTCAGATGGACATTCTCCACCTAGAGCCCGACTGGTTTCCCTACCAGTAACGCAGTATCCAGCCTTTTATGAATCACTCGTTGCACGTTCATCCCTCTGCAACTCCTTGGGCTCATGTCATTGTGACCAAGCCTAGTCTAGAACTAGGTTGAAGGTGATCCGTCTTTCCGTGACACACCATCTATAATTTAGAGACTTCCCATTCACATGTTTTGCAGTCTAGGAATAGGCTTAATGTGTATCCGGGAAACTGGCCCTCAGCCAACGAGCATCAAACCCATTTGACCTTTTATGTGTTGCACTTTGTCTTGATGCTTTTAATGTCTCATGTAAAGCACTTTGAATTGCCTTGTTGCTGAATTGTGCTATACAAATAAACTTGCCTTGCCTTGCCTAATCTCCCTCTCTCTCTCCCTCCCTCTCTCTCTCTCTCTCTGTCCCAGGCAACACGGCGCTCCACGACTGCGCCGAGTCAGGCAGCCTGGAGATCATGAAGATGCTGCTGAAGCACGGCGCGTCCATGGAGCGCGACGGCTACGGCATGACGCCGCTGCTGTCGGCCAGCGTGACGGGCCACACCAACATCGTGGACTACCTGACGCAGCACCAGCAGACCGGCCACGTGGAGAGGATCAACGCCCTGGAGCTGCTGGGGGCCACCTTCGTGGACAAGAAGAGGGACCTGCTGGGGGCCCTGAAGTACTGGAAGAGAGCTATGGATATGAGGTACAGCGACAGGTAAGAATTATGGGGCCGTTCTTATCAATGTCGCTGATTACTTTAGTCTGTGGCCGCTGTTGTGAAAGAGAACTTGTTCTCAAGAACCTACTTGGTTCGAGAAAGCATCTAAATAATGATTAGGCTAGTAAACACCGTTGAATGATATTGTTTCAACTATTTGTGTAAAGAGGTGTGTTGTTGTCACCCATTAAAAATCCCATTCACCCTAATTCATTCTCTGAGGCCTTCTGGGACTGGCAGCAGATTTGCCTGAGCAGAGCAAGCATCGGGTTACTTCCTCTAAATAATTTCAATAACACTTCTTTTAAAATTCATTCATCAGCAACAACATCCTGTTCAAGGCGGAGCCTAAGCAGCTGATCATGGCGTACGACTACGCCCGGGAGGTGACGAACGGCGAGGAGCTGGACGGCCTGATCTCCGACCCGGACGAGATGCGCATGCAGGCCCTCCTCATCCGGGAGCGCATCCTGGGCCCCTCCCACCCGGACACCTCTTACTACATCCGCTACCGGGGCGCCGTCTACGCCGACTCGGGCAACTTCGAGCGCTGCATCAGCCTGTGGAAGTACGCGCTGGACATGCAGCAGAGCAACCTGGACCCCCTCAGCCCCATGACGGCGTCCAGCTTGCTGTCGTTCGCCGAGCTCTTCTCTTTCATGCTGCAGGACCGCGCCAAGGGGCTGCTGGGCACCTCGGTGTCCTTCGACGACCTGATGGGCATCCTGGGTAAGAGCGTGCTGGAGATCGAGCGGGCGGTACGCCAGAGCCAGCCCGACCCGGCCCAGCTCAGCAAGGCCCTGTCCATCATCCTGCACCTCATCTGCCTGCTGGAGAAGGTGCCCTGCACCCTGGAACAGGACCATTTCAAGAAGGAGACCATCTACAGGTGACTACTGACGTTGAGGTTCTTGTAAGCGTTTCGGGTTATGATGTTGAAGTAGAGATGTGGCGTGTGGGGAAATATATTCAGTCGAGATGTTAAATGGATTGTTGAACGCCACTCTCACGATTGTTGAACACCACTCTGAACACCACTCAGACCCAGATCAAGCCTAGTCCCGTGTACAGACCATAAAACATCGTCAGCGTAGGACGATAATTACAGTCCATAATGCGTCTACTCGCGCACCGACCGAGTCATCCTCCAGTCAGCTAAACGAACACCTGCTCTTCCGTGCTCGTGTCATTCTCACTGAGCCGACGCGTGTCTTTTGTCCATCACCCCCCTCCCCTCCCCCAGGTTCCTGAAGCTCCACCCCTGTGGCAAGAACGGCTACAGCCCGCTCCACCTGGCCGTGGACCGGAACACCACGTGCGTGGGCCGCTACCCGGTGTGCAAGTTCCCCTCGCTGCAGGTCACCTCCATCTTGCTGGAGTGCGGCGCCGACGTCAACAGCCGCGACCAGGACAACAACAGCCCGCTGCACGTGGCGGCCGCCAACAACCACCTGGACATCATGAACCTGCTGGTGGCCAGCGGCACGCACTTCGACAGCACCAACGCCTTCCGGCAGACGGCGTGCGACCTGCTGGACGAGAAGGAGCTGTCCAAGAACCTGATCCAGCCCATCAACCACACCACGCTGCAGTGTCTGGCAGCGCGCGCCATCGTCAAACACGGCCTGTCGTACCAGGGGAGCATCCCCGAGAAGCTGGAGGCGTTCGTCCTCCTACACAGATAATGACTGGGGAGGACGAGGGGGGGGTGGGGGGTGGGGCGGGGTTAGAACTATACTACTACTATTCCTCCTTTTCCCTCAAGCCCCGCCTCCTGTGTGAACTCTGATTTTATTGACCCGGAAGCGGATGAACAGAGAGGAACTTCCTCCCCCTCCCCCAAATAAGTTTCTGAACTTGACACATGGCTGTGGAGAATCTGTGGGGGGGGCATTTTGTAATATGGGCATGCACAATATTTTCAACAGAGCTAGACATTTTTGGGGGGGTGGGTGTGCTTTAGACTTAATTTCAGCATATTCCGTTCTATTTATGACTCGTAAGATATCTTTCTCCACGACCCTCCACTTTGTGTCTCTCTCTCTATGCAAAGATGGAGGAATATTCTGGGGAGTTTTTCCATCACGATGTTGCCAATATATATATATATAGTAATGGGCTTTCTGTCATTGTGACTTCTTATTTTGCTTTAAATTCAGTGGTTTTCTTAGATCTTGGACCTGCGGAGTCGTTTGGGATGGAACCGATTCATATCTCTACCCCTAAGCATTAAGAAGCTTGAGTTCGAAGTTCAAGTTCAGAAGAAATGGTTAATGTTTGCAAATACCATAAGTGCTTTATTTCTCCTATGCACAGGCTATATGATATCAGACTGTTCAGTGTCTGCACTTGTCTGTGCAATTGTCTCGCAGTTTTCCCCCGCTCTGTGGTGTCCGCCTGTTCCATTGTGGTTCCATGATTCGTTACACTAAGCTAAGAGGTATGCAACATTGCTGAATGTCGTGCTTTGGGAGGTGGGTGGGTTTAAGGTGATTGAATCAGTGTAGGTGAGTGCTGTATGTTTGGAGTGTTGTAAGTCTGGATGCTACCATTATGCTTCCTGTCAATGATGACCTTTGAACTGCATTGTTCCTTTCTGCGAGCTCTAAAACAAAAGACAAAGGTCAGATTGATTCTAAACATAGCCATGCATGGGGATTAGGGGATTTTTTTTTTTACTGTCCATTCATTTACTACATCAAAGCTTTGTACGGCATTTCAGTCATCGCGTAAAATCTTCAGCTCTGACCAATCCAGACCTACAGAAGTTTGTACAACAACTATCGTCCAATTGTATTAGAATTGAAAAGAGGGGATGCCTTGTGGAGAGAAGCTGAGCTTTGTGAAATAACTTTGCACATTAGCTTTAGTTGTGTGGTTAAAAAAAAAAGGGCTTTTTCATACTTTTAGTAACACATTTAGCTAATGACACATAAAGAGAGAGAACCATACACATGTACAGAACTAGCCTGGGGAGACATGCTTTAATTCTGCACTTTATTACAACGGAATTGTAAGATTTCATACCAACGCAATGACGACATAAATCAAGCTCATCTCGTCTTAAGAACCAATTTGACAATAAAAACCCATGTTGCACTTGTCTTCCCTTTGCCGGTCTTCCTTACTTCCTCGTGTCTCTCCTCCCTGCAACTTCCTTCCGCAGGTTCAATACCCTAGCAGGTTTTTAGCTGGGTTCCTGTTCATTCAAATGCATCCTCCCTTTCTCCCTTTCTTTGGGAGACAATCACTTCCATGTGACTGGTTAGTAACAGCTATCGTGCTTCTAGCTGTCCCATTGTGTAGGATCAGAGACGCCATTGCGGTTCGAACCCAGGTTCAGGTGCAGCAGTGTCACTAGAGAGCCCTGTGTTCCTCCAATGAGCGCCTGGTTTTTCAGCTGGTTCAGAGTGTCGCACCGTGACTGCATGTTCCCTCTGTGGCTTATAGTAGGCTAGCTAAAAATGTGGTCAAGTGGCTTCTTCTATCTTAGACGGTGAAACGCGATGAGTGATTGTCCTATTGTTGTAACTGTGGGCCGGGAAGCCTAGCTAGCTCCCGAGGAAGCCTGTCATTAAAGTCTGTGAGAAATGACTGTTCTCTGTCTGGCAGCAGAGCAGGTTCTGGCGTGCCACAGCTTCACGTCAGGCATGTGAGTGACTGACTGACTGACTGAGTGGTTTCACTGGTGGAAATGGTTTATTGGGCTGTGTTGTGCAAGACACGGTCACTTTGAGAAGGTTGTTTACATAGCCGTTTACACAGAGAAACCTAGGGTATCGCTCGTCGACACATATTTGCTGAAAGATTTCACCGCACTGCACCGCGGTGAAATCTCAGGCCCCATTGTCATTTGGCGCGCAGCCTACTTCTGCCGGGTCTTAAAATAACTGCTAATAATGCCCCACAGAAAAGGTGTCCTACATTGGTGGCTGGCTCCTTCCATCCACACTCTCCCTGCAGGTCAGACAGACACCAGCGCCTGCAAATCACAAACACACATCACTGACTGGCTGAATGGAGGAGGAGAAGGAGGATTAACAAGAGGAGGAGTAACAGAAGGACTAAGACAAGGAGGTGGAGTGTCCCTGCCTGAGACTTGATTTTAAATTGTCTTCTTCCCGTCCTTGGAAAATCACTAGTCTGAAAAGACAGAGTGGGTAAAGGCTGGTAGGGGAGCGTGACCGTGGTAATGCTCCACCTTAAAGTTCTGTCATCTGTTACTAGTAATGGACTGAGAGGAGTTACAGTTACAGTTTACAGTTAGAGACTCCTGGAAAGTTCTCTGGGAAAGCTTGTTTTGTGTTTCTCTGCTGAGGACATACATGTGTGTGTGTGTGTGTGTGTGTGTCCTCTAACCTTGAAGGTAGATTGATTTCTGACAATCTGGGCAGAGGCCCATGGTCCAATGTTATTATGGATAATGTGAAAGTGATTGACAAGTTGAAAAGCAGGCCTGGGGTGTTGCGTAACAAAAGCCCTATAGCCAGGTTAAAGCAGAGGCCGGGAATGTAAACATAGGGAGCTTAACACGGGGGTCCTGAACATGATACTTGGAGCACATGGGACGCTATTTGACAATCCTTATTGACACAGGGTGGTCAGTAGAGAGAAGACCTTTCACTGGAGGCAAGGAGAGAGTGTGTGTGTGTGTGTGTGGGGGGGGGGGATATACTGACAGGACATTTGATCAGGCTGGAGTCCCTCAAACTAGGAGAGGATCATTCATGGTGTCTCAACATGACATGTAAAGGAGGTGTCCAACTGATATTTTGAGAGGGCTACATGTGAGAGCCCACCCACCCCTCGTTCCCGGAACCCCTCACACATACTGTATATTTACACACACACACACACACACGTGTCCCACTGTAATTCCAGGCCTCCTCTACAAGCACTGTGGCACCTCTCCCACACAGTCAACGGTGAGAATGACAGGCATAATAATAATCGGGGGGAATGGCATCATTGGCATGATCATTATAGCCCTGCTATTTCATAACTCTATTTCAGTTCCTGTGTGTGTGCGTGTGAGTGTGTGCACACGCATACGTGTGTGCGTGTATGTATGTCTAGTTCCTTGAGTGTTAGGCATCCCTGCCAGTTATCTTTTTGTAGGACAGACGTGTTAATGGATACTGTTCGGGGAGAGAGGATATTAACTGTCTTATGAAACGAGTCACACATCCAGCTAGATCACATTCCCATGTTAAAACCTTCCATTTGCACCTAGACCAGAGAGTTTGATGTGTCTTAAAACACTACCTACAAAGCTCCTTTTCATCTGTAGTCAGGCATTCTTAATCCAACAAATATCCCACAACTTTAGCTTTCAAACAAATCTTTATTCACCTTAATGCATTCATAACTTGGAAAAAAAAGAGTATTTCAATACACATGCATATCGCATTAGGATTGGTTCCTTACCGCCTCTCATACACCTGACCATCTCTACATCCTGGTGGAGAGAGGTTGATAATGATATTCAACCGTCCGTCGTGAATCGGTCCACATGTGGGGGTGTTTGAGTGGTCACGTTAACTCTGGCAGCCCAGTGGTACAGTATCAGCATCTGTATTCATGGCCTCTGTGGTCTTCTGCCACGACTTTGCTGGGAGTGACTCACTCAGTCCGGAGCGTGATTGGGTGGAGTGCGTTAAAAGTTACACAGTCATCGTGATCTGTTGACATGGTCTCCAACAAGCAGGCGGGCAGACGGACAGACAGACAGACAGACAGACAGACAGACAGATAGATAGACAGACAGACAGACAGACAGACAGACAGACAGAGAAGCAGGCCGGCAGGCAGGGAGACATGGACAGATGGACAGTCCTCTCTACAGTGACACAGTAGAGCAGCTGTTAGCTTAGTTTAGAGCCTCATGATGAGGAGGAGAGAGGAGAGGAGAGAGGAAGGGAGGAGAGCGGAGAGGAGAGGAGATTAGAGGAGAGCACAGAGAGGAGCCCCTGTGGTCACACCACCTGCCTGGCCGCCTGGCATGGACGCCAGCCTCGGTACTTAGGGGACGGTGTGCATTACTCTTGATTAGTCCACTGATACCCCACTAACTCCCTGCTGCTGGCACCCCTACGCTCTCCTCTCCTGTCTGCCTTTCCCTCTACCCTCCCCACTCTACTCTTTCCCGCTCTCTCTCTCCCTCTTTCTTCCTCTCTCTCCCTCTCTCTTCCCCTCTCTCCCTCTCTTCCTCTCTCTCTTCCTCTCTCTTCCTCTCTCTCCCTTTCTCTCTCTTCCTCTCTCTCCATCTCTCTCCCTCTCTTTCTCTCTCCCTCTCTCTTCCTCTCTCCCTCTCTTCCTCTCTCTCTCTCTCTCTCTCTCTCTCTCCCTCCCTCTTTCTTCCTCTCTCTCTCTCTCTCTCTTTCCCTCTCTCCCTCCCTCTCTCTTTCCCTCTATCTCTCTCTCTCAAGCTTATCGGACCCCACACTGTTTTCACAGCCTTCTCAGTGTGCAACAGGTTTTATTTGTTTTTTATTATTAGCTTTATTAGCTTAGCTAGCCTTAGCCAAGCTGAACTGTACTGCGCCAGCCCTGTCACTGTAGATGCACAGCAGTCACTTGAACCAGGCCGAGAACGGATCTTGGAATAAATTATGTCCACATGTAACGGAAAGTTCTACAGACAAATCCCCCTAGATCTGTGTTATTCAGTCCCAGGCAGGGCTGTTGGAAAGGACCTCTGCTGTAAGGCAGTAAGGTCCAGGCAGAGGAGGTGGTAGGGGTGAGGAGGGGTAAGCTAATGTAATTTTGTGAGTAGATGCACTTTCCTAGTATGAGTCTCTCCGAGCAGCTAGATGCATCACAGGCAGTGGTGTAACAATGCTAGCCCCGTGAGACCATCCTATCGAGCTCGACTCCACTCCTCAGTGTGGCAAAGCTTGACGGAGATCCAATTGTGCTAGATCATATCTAGCCAATCGGTGTTCTATGAGGATATAGTGGTTGAAGTTAGCCCATAGATGGTGATAGACAGATGGTTCATCCAATCACCTGCCAAGGAGTTTTGAAAGTACCTGCCCTTTTCCAAACAGTTTCCAGTGAAGCCTTCCCAGATGGTTGAGTGGAACAAGGTAAGGTTCTAGCAATGCTGCTTCAAAGTTAGTTTGAGAAACACACAGAGGACATAGTGCAAGCAGTCTGAGTGCTTCAGGTAAAGCTAATGAAGGTATTGGTCACAGCCCGTAGCTGTTGCAGTCTGACCATAGTGCAAACATGGTCAGCATGTCACCCAACCCCCTAGTGGAGCTGCAAAGCCCAGTGACGAGCATTCTGTACTGAAGGGGCATGTCCAGTATGAGCTCAACTCACTGCTCACACAGGTAGCCTATGTAACTCTATCACCGCCTCGGGCTGGAGGAAGCCACACACACACACATACACACACACACGCACACACACACAGGGGAGTTGACTGAGTTCAGCCCTATATGGGCTCCGAATGCAGACATGTTTGTGTAGCATTCTAGAACACAAATATCCTTCCAGGAAAAGCGTCACTGGCCATTTCAAAATAGCTGGCCTTGCTTAATTGCTTTACTTGCACCTCCGAAACATGTGCACCATCAAGCACTGCTTCCAATCTTCCAATAATGACATGGATACTTGACAACGATTAAGATGGTTAATAATTCCACTGTGGCCGGTTGATAGGGCCGCCATGCTGGCTCCGTGGTTAGGACAGCTGCCTCACAGTAAGAAGGTCCTGGGTTCAATTCCCCCCCTCCCTCCTGGTGTTCGTGTGGGTTTCCGCCCGGTGCTCTGGTTCCCTCCCACTATCAAAGACATGTATGTTAGGGTTAATACTCCTGTCAGTGCCTCTGGACCCTGGCCAAGTCTAAGACCTGGACTTGGTCCCTGGGAGCCGAGCGCTCCTAGTGTTCGGATGGACCAAACGCAGAGGCCGCATTTCACCAAGGGGATTAATGACGTCGACTTCTTCTATAGCTGCGATTATTTTGGGGTGACGAATACTCGGCCGTGGCTGTGTTTCACCCGCTCATCACATCTATGGCCTATCGCGTGACAGTCTGTACAGTTGAATTATTTATTTACATACAGTGTCAGAATCTTCCACACAGACTGGGCCTACTGTCTACAGACCTACTTTCCGTCCATGGCCTCAATGTTATATTTGTTTTACAGTCACACGCAGACCAAACAGTGACACTGTCATGCTGAAGCCTGCAGGTCATTTGGTTGCAAGCTGCGCATAGTTTCAGATGATAATTGTACTAGAGTACATCGACTGGAATGGAATTGGTCCCCAGCTTGTTGAGTGGTGATATTAAAGCCACAGATACAAACCTTGACCTGCTGACCTGGTATTTGGTATATATCATATGATCACGTTCTGTGTATTCACCATATCATGTGGTATTTTGTAACAGATGTGTTTGTAATTGAGCGAACGATCCCTTTAAATAGAACCGAGACCCCGTTTCCTGGAACAAATGGCCCATTTCATGTCTATTAAGAGAGCAGATCCTCAGGGCGATCACTTCAATCTCACAGTTCGTCTCATATTCGTAGTGATAGATAGTGATTTGAAAAAGACAAAAGAGTTTTTTTTTTAGTTCACCATAAAGATTTAAGAGGGTCTGAAATTTAAAGGCATCGGCCTCCAGTTGATTGGATCAGATATAGCGTCAGGGTTGAATCAGGCCAGGAGAGTAAGTTCAAGAAGGGGGTTTGTAAGCCCACCAGCTGACCACACCCAGAGAAGGTTTAGGAGAGGGGGGATATGAGGTGAGAAGGGGAGCAGCGTACGGAGAGAGATCAGGGATGGTAACTGAGAGGAGCAGGGGAGAGAGGAGCAGAGCAGGGAGGAGCAGGAGAGAGCAGAGTACGGAGGAGGAGAGAGGAGAGGGGGAGAACAGAGTACGGAGGAGGAGAGGGGGAGAGCAGAGTACGGAGGAGGAGAGAGAAGAGAGGAGAGTGGGAGAGCAGAGTACGGAGGAGGAGAGAGGAGCAGGACAGAGCAGAGTACGGAGGAGGAGAGAGGAGAGGAGGAGAGCAGAGTACGGAGGAGGAGAGGAGGAGAGCAGAGTACGGAGGAGGAGAGAGGAGCAGGACAGAGCAGAGTACGGAGGAGGAGAGAGGAGAGGAGGAGAGCAGAGTACGGAGGAGGAGAGAGGAGCAGGACAGAGCAGAGTACGGAGGAGGAGAGAGGAGAGGAGGAGAGCAGAGGACAGAGGGAAAGACGCTTAGAGCGATCGCTTTCCCCCCCCCCTCGTCCCGGCCCCACCCCTTCCAGGGCCACGTCTGCTGACCTCAGGCGGACCTGCACATCAGCGGCCAGCCGAAGATACAAACATGCTCATGGGCAAGACACACTCTCGGCTCGGGTTACCCCCTCTGCCCCAACGGAGGCCAGCAAGCTATGGTCAGGTGTCGGTACAGTTTACTAGACCGTGTGTTTGTGTGTGTGTGTGTGTGTGTGTGTGTGTGTGTGTGTTTGTGTGTTTGTGTGTGTGTGTGTTTGGAGGCCACGTTGCAACCATTACTCACCAGTAGATGGGGGAAAAACAAGTTGTTTATAGCTGCCATAGGAGTCTATTACAACTATTTTCACACACACACACATGCATACACACAACACATAACGCACAACACACACACACACACACACACACACTGACTGGGTCACACTATCCATACTGTATGGTAAACATCTGATTCATAGAAACCACAGGACTGGAAGATCACCGTGGCTCGTCAGAGAGCAATACTCTGAACCCAGACGACCTTGTTAATCTCCACTAGGCTGCATTAAAAGCAATGGCTAACCCTATCATATTCCATAACTACGCTATATATAGTATGAAGGTTTAGTGAGGCTTTTATACCAATCTATCCACTGGGAATTATCCTTGTGTGATGCCAGTTCAAGGTCCTGATGGGACCACTCTCATTCCATGCCTTTTATATTCAAACTATATTTTATATATTTATATAATGGATACATTACACAGTCCTTGGAAGTTCCCGAACTCCCCTCACCGTGAGTCAAAGCTGATATTCCAGTCATGTGAATGATGATCTTCACGTCTCATTTATCCACTTTGATTTCCTACACTGTGTCGGTAATGAATGTAGGTAATTGTAACACTGTTCGTTTGGGGATTGGTTGCTGTTTGTGTTGTGAAGACAACCGTGTCCCATCCACACCCCTGACACTGCCAACTCTGTCCTCTTCCTAATAATGGATCTGTCTGTCTATTCCTGGCTTCTGTCAAGGGACTACCCCCCAGCCATTGTTGAAAGTAATAGTAGCTGCTAATCACCATTTTAAAGGGTTGTCTTAAAAACAACCTCATTATGGCAACAGATGATCTGCATGTGGATCATAGCCTACTGTAGCTATAAGGCCTAGTAGACTATCCGTTTAGCTATGCCCTCCAGTAGCAGCTCACATCCAGTTGAAGACTGGTGCTAACCTATAGGGCAATGAAAGGAACAGCTCCCTCCTGCCTCCAGGCCATGGTCAAGCTATCCCCTCCAGATCACTACGCTCTGCTACCTCGGGGCGATTGGTTGCCCCGTCACTCCGAGGCCCCTGCGGTCGATCGACACGGTCACGGCTCTTCTCTGTCCTGGCCCCGCAGTGGTGGAATGAGCTGCCCACTGATGTCAGGACAGCAGAGTCTCTGCCCATCTTTTCTCAAAACTCACCTCTTCAAGAAGTACTATCAGGATCCTCCCTCGTAAGCACCTATTGTATTTTTAGTTTGCTATTCTTGCACTTTGCCTTCAGCACTAGATTATTCTCTTAGTCACCTGTTTAGAAAGGAGATGCACTTGTGAGAACTGGTGAGTAGTAAGCTAGTAGCCTACACTGACTTTCTACGGTACGTTAAATGCAATTTGCCTATTGTAAGTCACTTTGGATAATGAGTCAGCTAAAGGACTAGCCTAATGTAATTTAAATGCCCCAATAAGAATGATAATCCAGATTTTCAATATCTTTGGGTAGGTCTACATTCAAAATTAGTATGAAATATGATTATCGTTTGTTTGCTTCTGTCTTTCTGTGTTTCTGTCACTCACTGTCTGTCTGTCTGTCTGTCTGTCTGTCTGTCTGTCTGTCTGTCTGTCTGTCTGTCTGTCTGTCTGTCTGTCTGTCTCTGTCTGTGTCTGTCTGGTCTGTCTCGTCCTGTAGAGTTGAAAGTTTTATTGGACTCACTGCGTGAGCATGACTGCGCCATCCGCTGGTGACAAACGGTAAAGCAGGATAGTTTTACTACAGGTGCGGACTCACTAAAGTTTTTCAATTCAAAGTAAAAATGGCTTCCTTGACAACCGCAGCGCCTGCTGACAAACAACGCCTGGTAATGTTTGTATTTATTTGTATGTAACATTTATTTACGTTGATTTGTGCCTTACGTGTTAGATACTAGAACACGATCACGATTCCTTGTATTTTGAGGTCAAAATGTTCTGCGTTGAGAGCAAAATGTAAACCGGAATGGATTAGCTTGCTTGCTGCTATAGTCGAGCTAGCTGTTGGTAGCAACAATGAAATGAGAGAACCTTTAGGGAATCCTCCTGATACTAACTGAACATTACTGTACAATGATAACACTACTGTAGGAAATCGTGACTGTGACTGTGTGTGTGTGTGTGTGTGTGTGTGTGTGTGTGTGTGTGTGTGTGTGTGTGTGTGTGTGTGTGTGTGTGTGTGTGTGTCCTTGTGTCTTTCCCAGAGTGGAGATGACTTCAATGGAGTTGCACCCCACAGTAACGCACAACGTCAGGATGATAGAGTTGCTCAGCAAAATAAGACAGAGTTCCTCAGAACTGCTGAGAAGCTGAAAAAACAGTAAGTTTTCAGACAACACTGTGGCGTTGCATTCAAAAAGATGAGTGATGCTCCCATTATATTATCTGTATTAACTGTCACACCATACATTCGATTTCCCCTCACGTATAGGCTATATGTCAATAGAGATTTTTAATGTAAAATGTACAATTTGTTACACCTATCTTGTGTCCTTTGTCATGTCAGTCCTATTTGTTACATTCATTCATTCATTCATTCATTCATTTATTCATAACCTTTATTTCGATGACATTAGCCATGCAAATGTTTCATTTAATAGGCCTAGGGTATATGTTCATTAAACAGGATTGAAAAGCTAGAGAGAGAGAGGACATTGAACAGCCAACCCAGGAAGAGGAACGGCTGTGTAGATGTTTGTGTCCCGGAGGAGTTTGAGACAGGACTGCAGGAGGAACGTCGGACGGAGAGTGAGTCTGGATGTTCGGATCACTAACCCTGTCTTCTCTCTCCATCTAACTCATTTCGTTGCAAACATTTTGAGCTCCAGTTCATGTTTTTTTTTGTAAGTGTTGTCACAAAAAAGATTGTCTTGATATGAACATGGGCCACAGCATGACAAAACCCAATCTGCGAACCGTCAAACCTGCTGTGTCCATGTTCCTCTCATTCCACCAGTGGACGGTCTGCAAAGACAGCTGGTGAAAATCCGTAGTGGAGTAAAGAAGTTTCAGAGGCAGCTAACTGACGTGAAGCCGACGCCAGAGCGTAGGTCCTCTTTGTTGTCTGTACTCTGGGTGTGCGTTTGTTGTTGATGTACATTACATAATGTGTGCCTGAACATGTTCTCATTACGCCTATTAATACACGCCTGATCTGAACTGTGTGTGTTTCAGTGATTGAGAAGCTGCAGGAAATCATGTCAGAGGTGGAGACTTCTGTCACCTCTTTCAAAGAGGACCAACGTCTTCGGTAAGTGACACAGAATATTACAACATTTCTGGGATTCTGGCCTTGTGGTTTTAGGGGTATAATTTGAGATGTCCCTTTGCCCTTGTGTAATTCCGACGCTGCGTTCGGTACACAGTAATACAATCACCACAGTGGGTCTAGTTACATGGCCTGATCACAGTTACTGTAACTGTTACAGTAACTGCCTCTCCGTTTCTCTGAACGACCCCTCCAGGTTCGAGGAGCTGTTGAAGGAGGAGAGAAGCTGCAGCCAGGAGGTCAGCGCCTTTGAGAGGAAGATGGAGGCGTGGTCAGTGGCTGACGCCAAGCTGCCCCCGACCCCGCTGCCTCCCTCGGCCAAGGTGGGCGTGGCCAAAGCTCTGGAGGAGGAGCTTCCCCCGGAGGTGACGGCCCTTGAGATGTTCCTGCTGCAGACAGGAGGGAGGCAGGGGGGCTGGGACCCCTATGACCACCAGAGCTTCCTCAAGGTGAGAGGGAGGGAGGGAGGGAGGGAGGGAGGGAGGAGAGAGGGGAGAAAAGGCAATAGGGACAGTAAAAAAAAAAAAAAAGGGATATAAAATGAGGGATGAGAGGAATTGAGACCAGATGAGATAAGATAAAGACCTTAGGAAAAAAATGCCTTGAACACACAGTATGAAACCTCCGTATAGACCTCCGTATGATGTGCGCCCAGGTGTGGAACAAGCACAGTGGAAGAGCAGCCTACAGGAAGGAGGCCCTGCTCTACCTGCCTGGGAGGACTGTGAAGGACATCGAGCAGCACGAGGGCTGGTACCTGGAGCTGCTCTACCTCCAGGAGAAGAAGAAGGAGGTAGTATTTCTTGAGGATTCTAGTGTTCTCACTTGCTCATCAGAACACATTAAAGGCCTGTTTCTCATATAAAGTTAGCAAGAACCCTATCAAGAACTAAGAAGCCCTTTTAAATTGAGAATTTCTATGGATTTTCTTTTGGCTGGGACTAGAAAACTAACACCTGGTAATTGTGACCACCTAGCAATTGTGAACACCTGGTAATTGTGAACACAGGGCTGGTAATTGTTTATCATCTGGTAATTGTGAGCATCTGGTAATTGTGAACATCTGGTAATTGTGAACATCTGGTAATTGTGAACACCTGGTAATTGTGAGTGAACACCTGCTAATAGTGAATACCTGGTTGTGAACACTGGTCTGGCAATTGTGAACACTGGTCTGGTAATTGTGAACACAGGTCTGGTAATGGTGAACACAGGTCTGTTAATGGTGAACACCTGGTAATTGTGAGCACAGGTCTGGTAATGGTGAACACAGGTCTGGTAATTGTGAACACTGGTCTGGTAATGGTGAACACAGGTCTGGTAATGGTGAACACAGGTCTGGTAATGGTGAACACAGGTCTAGTAATGGTGAACATCTGGTGGGTCCGGCAGGCCATCCAGCGGTGGAGGTGGGAGAGGCAGCAGGAGAGGCAGGCCAGACTGCAGGTCCAGGACAAGCAGGAGAGCTCGGCCCGGAGGCAGCGGGAGGCGCAGGCCCAGGCTCTCCAGCGCAGGGCGGAGGAGGACAGGGGGGAGGCGGCGGCGCGCCTGGAGGAGTGGCGGGAGCGGCGGCGGCTGCGGCTGGAGTGGGAGGAGGAGCGGAGGCTGGCGGAGGAGGTGCAGTGCAGGAGGAGGGCCAAGGAGGAGCGCCGCAGGCAGCTGGAGGTGAAGCTGGCCCTGGAGGCCCAACTGTGTCAGAGGAGGGAGGAGGAGGAGGTGCAGGCTCTGCAGAGGGCTGAGGAGGAGCAGGCGGCTTTGGAGGAGAGGAGGAGGTCGGCTGGAGACGTCATCCGACGCTTCCAGGAGAGGGTACGCCTTCATATCCTGTACGATATTATCACCATTACTGAACAATAGTACATTTGGCCAAATGTACATGTGTTCCTACTGGATGCAGGGTTAGTTGGTTTCAAGGCTTGGGTGGGAGGAAGAGCGTGTGTGTGATGTTAGTTCTTCTCTTCAGGACCTCCATAAGATGGAGAGCAAACTGCAGGAGAAACAGCTGAAGGGGAAGCAGGAGGAGGAGAAGGAGAAGAGGCTGGCCAAGCTAAAGGAGAAGGTAGAGGAGGCGAATGCATTTTGAGACATTTGAGACATTCGGCTGCACAAAGTTATTACCGTACTACTGCACCGACAATGAGTAATGGACTTGTGTTGTAACGTTCCACTGATAACTGCAAGTAGGCTATTGATAAGAACCTCAATGACAAGAATCTGCCCAGTGACCATGGCCTGGTTGTGCAATGCGGTGCTTCTCATCTGCTAAGGTGGTGGTAAACGTCAGTCGGGACCCCTCCAGACTCTGCAAGCCCACCAGGGTATGGGAGGAGCGGACCAAAGAGATCGGCCCTACGGGGGGCGGACCTGTACTGCAGATGTTCCACAGGTAAGCAAGCTTAGGAAAGACAGGTCTGGCTATGCCAGACTAATCTCCACACTTTGTTTACGCTGTGCCAGAGCCGGAGACAGGTCTGGCTGGACATATTACCATTCTGCAATAGGGGGGGGGGGATGGACGCAGTATTTCTTTAAACCAATCACAGTCGTCTTGGGCGGAGCCAGCCCCGGACGCAGCGACGGTGCTCTTGCAAAATAGTCTGGATCGAATCTGATTGGTGCCGAGAGAATCTCTCGACCCGAATCAGATTAATTTGCGTCGCCAGACTCGCCACTGATTGGGCAGTGTGACAACGAATTACAAGGTTTATTGCCAAAACCTACATCCGTTGAGCCAGACTAAGGAAAGACTGACCTCGTATTTACATGTCGGTTTATCGCTGCTAGACCCTACCTCCTCGGGGACACCTGTGTGGATCTAGGATTGGATAGGAATAAGCAATGTTACAAGCATCCCACTTAACCCAGGCCAATGGTTGTCTCTGGACAGGGCTACATCTATTAGCTAAAATGTCTAAAACATCATTTCAACATTCTCTTCCAGGGCTGTTCCCAGCTGGAGACAAGGCTTGTGACCCGGACCAGGATTCTGTATATACTGATGATATTGTTATACTTTTTAATGAATTATGCAAATTCTATTTGTCAGTTGTTTCAACAAACTTAACAATTTCAAGACTTGAGTTGTTTCATTGACTTGTATATGGTTGTCTGCTCTGTGGAATGTGATTGTATGCAACTTCTTTCATTAAAATATCGTTTTTATGAATGTGTGCTTTTTGTAATTGTATGGTACCAGTATATGCCTACCAGCCAACCCCACACCTACACAGGCGATACACTCAAGACGTGTGAAATGAATGACCCCCCACACTGAAGTTGTGTCTTCTCCTTTTTCCTCATCAACCTGACGCAGCTTGCCCTCACAGACACCTCTATTCTTGTTAAAAACACCAAACTGACTCAACTGGAGGAGATCGGGACATGGAAAGCAGATTAAGAAAGTGACTATTACATACAACATCTAGTAATGTGGTGAAGAGTGATTATTACATAGCCTGCAACATGTAGCCCCTAATATGGTGGAGGTTGACTTTTATCTTTACAGTAAGGAGTCTATTAATACATCCATGGAGCAAACCTAGGGCAGGGCAGGGTTCTGACACGTTTCAGCCATGGGTGTATAAATATAACGGTTTCAGCCCAAGCTCTTATTTTGAAAAGAGTTTATCTTGTTTACGGAAGTGATGTTGTCTTGGTTACGGAAGTAATAGCTGTGGACCTCAAAGATGGCGGAAGACGAGAACTCGCTTGCTGAATTTGAGCAAATTGACTTTCTAAGAGATCGTCATGTACGATTCTTTCAAAGATCGTTACAGGTGTTACCGGAGAGATATTCCTCCTTAGAAACAAGCAGGTAGATGTAGGAATTAAAGCGTATCTATTTTATTTTGACAAGTTCTCTAGGTACCCTCCCCATTCAAAACGGCAAGCTAGCTGAGTTAGCGTTAACGTTAGCTAGCTTGCATGTCTCAGCTGTAATTTACTTGTTCATCGTCCATTTAACGAGCTAATCATTTTTCTAGCTGACTGTGGTATCAGATACACATTTGCTGACTGGATGTTATCAATTTAGCGGGAGTCACTAGCTAGCTAGAACTAACCGGCCTACCATGTATTATTAGCATCACTTTGGCCACTCCTTCCTCCTTGTCTACAAATTAGCTATGGCGGTTACTGCTACCTTTTACTTATTTATGTATGGCATGATCAGTAATGGATGTTATGACAACGTTAATGGATGTTATGACAAAGTTAGCAAGTTTTCACTTTTTCAATCCCTGGGTGTGCTCCCCTGGCACTTCAGACTTGGCACGGGCCTGGCCTTATTTAGTTGGATTTGGCTTGGTACCCAGGTGTCTTGTGATGTGTGTGTGTGGTACACCCTGCTCCATGTGTGGTACACCCTGCTCCATGTGTGTGGTACACCCTGCTCCATGTGTGTGGTACACCCTGCTCCGTGTGTGGTACACCCTGCTCCATGTGTGTGGTACACCCTGCTCCATGTGTGTGGTGCTCTCCTGTTCAGGCTGACCATCGTGTTCTTCGCCCTGTCCGGCCTGGACGTCCTGGACTCCCTGGATGTCATAGACAAGCCCAGCATGATAGAGTGGATCTACTCTCTACAAGTCCTGCCCACAGAGGACCGTAAGTGGACTTTCACCAGTCTGGCTCCAGACCTCCAGATGGGTCCTGCCTGTTCCGCTGATTCATCGAAAAGTGTGTCAAGAAAGCTAGGGCCAGGCTATCTCCTATCACACTTTACTCAGCTCTGCTAGGTGTTAGTGGTTTCAGTGGAGATAGAGGATGAAGATGTTCTTTTGGGAACTGCGTCCCGGCAAGATCACACAACGCTCAGTGAAACAGTCAGCTACTGTATGACCATTCATCAGGAGAGCTGGAAAGTCAAATGGCTTGCTTCATATCTTGTCCAAACCCATATGTCTGTAATATACGTTGAAGGGTTTGGTGTTATGAATATTTATCTGTGCTTCCATCTGGGCCGAGCTAATCTGTCACTCTTATCCATCTGTTCTGAGCCCAGCCTTTGAATTGAATTATTCATGTGAGGAACAGACGTCCTATCAGTAACTTGTTTGATGATTGGGCAGAAAAAGCTGAGCTGCCACCATATGTTAACTAGTCGGACGTGTTTCTTTTGATTGAAAAGTAGAGTAACTCTAGTAGGCTAGAGTAAGAGGTATAAGAAACTTGAGATTTCATCATATGTTGGCCTATTCAATAATTTGGTTATTTTGTTTCATACTGTTAAAAGACTGATTCATCTGTGGATACAATATTAGGCAATTTATTTGGAAATGTTTCTTTCCAAACAGAATATTGCCAACTGGGTCTTTTTAGTTCTGTGGTTGGAGTTTCTTCCCTTTCTTTCTTCCCTTCCTCTTTCTCTCCCTGTGGCTTTACTGCTATGTGACCACTAGATGGCAGTATTATACCAGTCGTTCATTCACCGTGTCTCAATTCCCCTATCTTTTCCCTATGTGCAACACTGAACTTTTTGTTCTCCCTCTCTCAGAATCAAATCTAGGACGTTGTGGGTTTCGTGGGTCATCACACATAGGAGTCCCTTACAGCACCAAGGTACTGATGCAACAGTACACCTGTAATAATTTACATCTTTTTTTTAGCATATCACAGAGCCAGCAGTAACATTTCACTGTACACTGTACTGTATACATGTGGCAAATAAATAAAATCTGAATCAACAATGTACCACCACACACACACGCACATCCATTCAGTATTTATATTGGTCAGTTAGATTCTAACTAGTTAATCTAACTGACCAATATAAATAGTGAATGGATGTGCAAGGTGTGTGGTGGTACATTGTTGACTGACGTTGCTTTTTGTTCTATACTCAACCCCCCCCCCCCCCCCCCCGCCATCCTCTCGTCTCCTCTCGTCCCCAGGGTCCGGGGGTAGCCCACCCGTATGACAGTGGCCACGTAGCGATGACCTACACGGGACTGGCCTGTCTCCTCATCCTGGGCGATGACCTGAGTCGCGTCAACAAGGAGGCGTGTCTGGCCGGCCTCAAGGCTCTACAGCTGGACGACGGAAGGTAAACACGGACAGAGAGACGGACAGACAGACAGACAAACAGCCAAGCGGACAGGTAGGTAGATGGACAGGCTGACAGACAGACAGACGGACAGATGGACGGACGAACAATCAGGGAAACAGACAGACGTACGAGCAGAAAGATTCACAGAAAGACAGACACAAGCCCGTGACCTTGCACACAGTAAAGATGCCTGCGCTGCTGCTCTGTCTGCCTTTCAGTTTCTACGCGGTCCCGGAGGGAAGTGAGAACGACATGCGCTTCGTCTACTGCGCCGCCTGCATCTGCTACATGCTCAACGACTGGTCCGGCATGGACACCAGAAAGGCTATGGACTACATCAGGAGGAGTATGGTGCGTCCCGTCTCCACGGAGAGGAATACATTACATTACGTACATTACATTACAGTCGTTGAGCAGACGCTTTTATCCAACTCACAATAATTGCATTTAATGTAGGAAGTCAGTGCACTACTACTCGCCAGAACTCGGTGCATCTCCTTTCTAAACAAGTGACGACGAGCATAATCTAGTGCTAAAGCCAAAGCAAGAGTAGCAAAATCAAAATACAATAGGTGCTTAAGAGGTGGGGGGCTGTAGGGTTTGACCATGGCCTGGAGGTAGGAGGGAGCTGTTCCTTTCATTGCCCTGTAGGCTAGCACCCGAGTTTTAAACTGGATGCAAGCCGCTACAGGGAGCCAATGTACTGAGTACAGAGAAGAGGAGGGGCTGAGGTCATAGGTCACTATGGCAGAGGCACTACCGGGGCAGAGTTGTCGGCCGTACCTGGAGGTCGTTCTAGAAGAAGCGACCGTACGCTCCGTTATGCTCACACGTTTCAGGTTTTTTGACACCGGCTACGTTTTCTTTAACCTCAACCCAACGCGGCTGATCTCTGCCCCAGACGGCTACGGGAGACCGCGGCCCTTACAACTAAAGCCCTCGGCAGGCTGTTTACACAGCGCCTGTCCCCAGCGTAATAGAGTCAGAGTTGTGTTACATCCTCCCTTTCTTCTCCTCCCCGCCCCCTCTCTTCTTCTCCACTCCTCCTCCCTGTGTCTGAGGTGAGGAGAGACGTCACCTTTGTCTCTCCCTCAAGCCTGCCCGCCTGCCTGTCTCCCCTCTGGGCTCTCTGCTTTCTCATCCCTCACATTTAATCTAACAATAGATTATAGAATCCAGCTCCCCTTGCCAGTACTAGTCCAGGGTGGCTGGGGTGGATTACACACTTAACCTAGCGCTGATGTACATGTGTGTAGTAGCCAGGTTTACACTAGACTACAGTGTTAGCCAGCTAGCGTGGCAGCCTAGCCCGATTGTACATGTAAACCGCATGCAGTTAGCCAGTAAGCCTAGCCTGGTTGTAAGATGCAGGCTTTTATCCAGTTATCCTAGCCTCTTGGCCCTGGGCCGCGGCCAGTTAGCCTAGCCTGGCCCTGAACTGCAGCCAGTTAGCCTAGCCTGCCCCTGAACTACAGCCAGTTAGCCTAGCCTGGCCCTGAGCTGTAGCCAGTTAGCCTAGTCTGGCCCTGAGTGGCAGCCAGTTAGCCTAGCCTGGCCCTGAGCTGTAGCCAGTTAGCCTAGCCTGGCCCTGAGCTGTAGCCAGTTGGCCTAGCCTGGCCCTGAGCTGTAGCCAGTTGGCCTAGCCTGGCCCTGAGCTGTAGCCAGTTAGCCTAGCCTGGCCCTGAGCTGTAGCCAGTTGGCCTAGCCTGGCCCTGAGCTGTAGCCAGTTAGCCTAGCCTGGCCCTGAGCTGTAGCCAGTTAGCCTAGCCTGGCCCTGAGCTGTAGCCAGTTGGCCTAGCCTGGCCCTGAGCTGCAGCCAGTTAGCCTAGCCTGGCCCTGAGCTGCAGCCAGTTGGCCTAGCCTGGCCCTGAGCTGCAGCCAGTTGGCCTAGCCTGGACCTGAGCTGCAGTGTTATTCTCAGACATTCGGCCAGCTATGAATAGAGGATACGATCCAGACAGGAGCGGAAGGGAAGGTCCAACTGGGCCCTGTAATCCTCTTAGAGACTCAAACATCTGAAGTCCTGCGGGGGCGGGCGGGAGAGGGGGGTAAACATCACGTACCTAAGACGGTCTGGCCAGAGCCATACATGTGAGGAGCTGTGACCATAAGGGCTTGACCTTCCATTGTTTGGAGTGATATACCCAATGACTTATGGAGGCTCAGAAGGTATCATCTACTCCTACTGAATGTATTGGAACTAATGAGCTTCTGGGTCGAGCTGTCATGGTTGCAGCTCCTCCATAAGTGCTTGTCTGGTGTGGATCAGCCTGGGGGGGGGGGGGGGCTGTGATGAAGTGAGGTTCACTAATGGCTGCTGGTTGTGGTGCTCCACTTTCTCTTTTATTTTTTATTTTTTACTGCTTATTGCCTTAATCTGTCCATGGTTTTCGTCAATTATGTTATTGTTGTGGTAAAGTGCTTTTCTAACATCCTGCCTTTGTTGGAACATTAAAGTTGTTTATTTATTTGTTTGTCTCCCTCCGCAGTCGTACGACAACGGGATCGGCCAGGGGGCGTGGCTGGAGTCTCACGGTGAGCAATACGATGATATATTACAGCGCCGTTTACAATGAAATTCATTGTAGGAGCGAAAGCATTAATGCGATACTCCACAGTCCGCACTGAAATGAAAAGAGAAAACGTCGAATGGAATAAAGCGGGTTATGTGTGGTTGAAGCATATTTTTGCTCAAGGGAAGGATTAGCTATTTAAACTCTTACTAGTTAAAAAAAAACATCCTCTTAAGCCCCCTCCCTCCCACACACATATTCACACACACACAATTTAAATCCTATTATCCCAAGAGGGAAACCCCCTGGAACTAGAATGAGAAATTCATGTAGCACCTTGACACGGCAGGCCTTCAGGAAGCACGTCTCCCTTCATTCAAATCAAGACCGTAAAAAAGGTTACAAATTACAAACTCTATCCGACCCGCGTGCACTTTGTAGGCCTGATTATACGTATTATAGAGCAGCGCCCCACCCTTTTGTGTGTGTGTGCGTGTGTGTGTGCGTGTGTGTGTACGTGTGTGTACGTGTGTGTACGTGTGTGTGTGTGTACGTGTGTGTGTGTGTGTACGTGTGTGTGTGTGTGTGTACGGTCCCTGCGTCCGCCCCTGATTTACGGCCGCCACCCGCCCTCATCTGCCCCCAGCCTGCGGTGGTGATGAGCGGGTAGTCGCGTTGGCGTGCCGACAGCTGAAAGGGAAGTCGAGGTTTGATGGATAGAGCTCCTCTGGCACAGAGGATAAACCCTGTTATTAGTTCAACAACAACAACACACACACACACCTCTCCAGGCACAGGGGGGGATATAGAAGCCATCAAAGAGAGACATTGCTGTAGGGGGCCTATGTTTTTCTATTTATGTCTGGTGTGAAGTTAATTGCAGTAATCGATCTCCCACCCTTCCTTCCGAGGTTGCTCTATGACACGGTATCTGTCTTGTCTGTCTTGTCTGCCTGCCTGGCTGCCTGTCTGTCTGTCTGTCTGTCTGTCTGTCTGTCTGTCTGTCTGTCTGTCTGTCTGTCTGTCTGTCTGTCTGTCTGTCTGTCACTAACCTCTGTCCATCCCTCCCACCATCCCCATTCTGTCTGTCTGTCTATCTGTCTGTCTGTCTGTATCTATCTATCTATCTATCTATCTATCTATCTATCTATCTATCTATCTATCTATCTATCTATCTGTCTGTCTGTCTGTCTGTCTGTCTGTCTGTCTGTCTGTCTGCCTGTCTGCCTGCCTGCCTGCCTGCCTGCCTGCCTGCCTGCCTGCCTGCCTGCCTGTCTGTCTGTCTGTCTGTCTGTCTGTCTGTCTGTCTGTCTGTCACAAACCTCTGTCCATCACTCCCACCATCCCCATTCTCTCTGTCTGTCTGTCTGTCGGGTCACAAACCTCTCTGTCCACCCCTCCTCCCCAGCGCTATATCCTGCGTTTTGGCAGCACTGCATGTCTATAATCCAGTCCCTCTCTCTCTCCCTCCCTCTCTCCCTCCCTCCCTCTCTCCCTCCCTCCCTCCCTCCCTCCCTCCCTCCCTCCCTCCCTCCCTCCCTCCCTCCCTCCCTCCCTCCCTCCCTCCCTCCCTCCCTCCCTCCCTCCCTCCCTCCCTTCCTCCCTCCCTCCTCTGCCATCCCAGGCGGGTCCACGTTCTGTGCGGTGGCGGCGCTGCGTCTGATGGGGCAGCTGGAGGAGACGCTGAGTCAGCGCGAGCTGGACCGGATACGGCGCTGGTGCGTCATGAGGCAGCAGAACGGTTTCCACGGGCGACCCAACAAGCCCGTCGACACCTGCTACTCCTTCTGGGTGGGCGCCACTCTGGAGGTAGGGCGGAGACGTGCGCGTGCACACGCACACAGACACACACACACACACACACACACACACACTGGATATTCATATGTGATGAGATAGACAGACACGCACACACACACACACAGGATATTCATGTGTGACGAGATAGACAGACACACACACAGGATATTCATGTGTGACGAGATAGACAGACACACACACAGACACACACACACACACACACAGGATATCCATGTGTGATGAATCGGTATGGCGTTGCGGAGAGGCAGGCTTCAGAACTCCCTACTGTGAATGACTCTGGCCTAGGCGTCCGAAAGTTGAGTAATGTTCAGCCGCTTGGACACTAACGCCGTCACAGTCCAATCAAATGAAGGGAGGGGCTGGATGAGCTTGTGATCCACAGTCACAATGTGGTCTGATCATTTAGCAGTGCCTCCTCCCAGGGTCCAAAATTAACTTTTTGGATTAACGTTACCCCACACACTCACACGTTTAACCTACAGTACCACACACCAGGCATGAGATGTCAGAATACTGTAAGTGTATATTTGTTTAGTTTATTTAGCACACAAGGAACAGTTATGGGAGGGGAAGGAAGCCCAGAGGGTTGATACAAAGTTCCCCTCCCGTCAATATTATCTATTGGATGTTGATGTTGGTGTTGATAGCGATGACCTGCATTACTGTACATTAACTTGACATGAGATAAGGTGATATACTGTAAGCGATTCCCTACTTTTAGACCGTATCTCCAACATGTCTTTGTGTTTGACAGATCTTTTACATGTTACATGAATGCCTCACAGGACTCTATGCTTTCTATGTTTATCTTTCTTGATCTTGATCTTGAGTTTTCCAGGGTTCTAAGGTGCTCTTGGTTTACCTGCCAAGGTGGCTTGCTAGATGAAAACGTTTACCGGCCAAAAATAATCAATTGCTTTTTGCTATTGCAATATTATTAGTGTAGTATTTAGCATGTAATTTTGGTCTCATATGTGATTCTCAGTCAGTATTATACAACAGGTCGTTCCAACCTCACAATCTGATTGGTGAAGAGCCATTGTATATTCTTGATATACCATGGCATAGGGCAAAGCCTCTTCACAGTTCTATATGAATTATTACTGTGCCACATGTTAGCTGAATAGCTAGCTAGCTTTCTATCCTTGTGTAGATCATAATGTGGCTGCATTTCTCGAGAGCAGCAGCATCTCCTCAAACTCATCTGAACCGTTGTAGCCATTTTGTGTCGGCATTCTGGGATGCCCCTAGCCCGGCGTCGCCATCCTGTGTGCTCACATTCTGCTCTCTGCGGATCGCAAAAGGCATTTTTTGTTTGCGAGGAAGTCTGGCTTGGCTTCCAGGCTAGAACGCCCCTTGCTACGTTTCCAAAAACGTTCTGAACATCACACCTGTGAACGCACTCTGGTGATGAACTCTTTGTCGGTGGCTCTGCTTGTTTGTCATAAACGAAACAAGTTGTACAATGATTTGGGGGCAAAAATCTCTAGCTAGCTACATAAAGTAGCTGTTAACTGAGTTTACTAAGCATTACATAAAGTAGCTAGCTTATTATATTGTGAATGTTGTGTTAACATTTGGTGAAAAAAACGTGTTCATTCATCTAACTGCTGTTAAAGCTAATGTTAGACCCAGCTGGGACTGACTATTGACTGACTGGATGGGCAAATATCGCAGGCAGTCAAATACAAGCATAACATTTATTCTGGAACACTAGCAGGCTAACCAGTTGGTTGGCATTTTGTTTGGACAACAGTCAGTTGATAAGCACAGCAAACAAGCCGGGGAGGGGTGGGAAAATGGCTGGGGGCAAATGTAACGGACACTTTCCATTTCCAGCACAGATCTGGCAGGTTGAAGTGATGACAGACCAGCCGCTTTCTCCAGCGCGTCTCCGATTTTGTTCTTCTTCTACCAACCAGAGTGGCGGGTAGTCTCCGGAATCCGTCAAAATAATTCACTCGCCAAAAAACTAAATTCGCCCAAATTTGGTGACCAGCGAGGGTTAATTTTGGACCCTGCCCCTTCTTTATATCGAGTGCACACACATTTTTATTCATGTTTCTGCAGAACGGTTGCGTAACGTGGACACCACAATGACCACAGTATTAAAGCGGGAATCCCCACCCCTGCTGCACTAGAGAGAAAGTGTGAATGTTGACGTTTGATTGCTTTTGTCTGGGAAGCCCTGTGAGCCAACTCTGGCTTCTGCTTCAGGCCATTAAATTGTTGTTTGTACATCCACGCAGACCGCAATCAAACACACAAGGCTTAACAACTCACGCTTGCTTTCATATAGGCATAAAGAGCACAGGTGTGTGCATGCATCCGTGTGTGTGTGTGTGTGTGTGTGTGTGTGTGTGTGTGTGTGTGTGTGTGTGTGTGTGCGCGTGCTTGCTTTGTGTGTGTGTGTGTGTGTGTGTGTGTGTGTGTGTGTGAAAGAGAGACAGAGAGAGAGAGAGAGACAGAGAGAGAGAGCTGCAGGTGTGTGTGTGTGTGTGTGTGTGTGTGTGTGTGTGTGTGTGTGTATAAGCAGTGCTCAGTAACAACACTGTAACAGAGACAGTAACCTAACCTGAATGACCCCTCACACACTCCCACGTTTAACCTACCACACACCAGGCATGAGATGACAGAATACTGTAAGTGTATATTTGTTTAGTTTATTTAGCACATAAAGGAACAGTTATGAGAGGGGAAGGAAGCCCAGAGGGCTGATACAAAGTTCCCCTCCCATCAATTTTATCTATTGGATGTTGATATTGATGTTGGCGTTGATAGTGGTGACCTGCATTACTGTACATTAACTTGATATGGTGATATAAGTGATTCCCTACTTTTAGACAGACCATATCTCCAACATATCTTAGTGTTAGACAGATCTTTAACATGTTGCATGAATGCCTCGCAGAAGGACTACATATGTTTTCAGTTGATCTTGATGTGTCCCGTTGAGTTTTCCTGTGTTCTACGGTGTCAATGTCTCTCGTCCCTCTTCTCTCTCTCTCTCTTTCCTCTCTCCCTTCTCCCTCTCAAATTCAAATAGCTTTATTGGCATGACATACTGTACACAGTAAATATTGCTAAAGCAAGTCAACAAAAAACAAAAACAAAACGACAGCTCATGATGAGAATAAACAGTTAATCAATCAATCAATCAATCAATCAACCAATCAATCGACCAACCAATCAATCAATCAATGAACATTGAACAAGTGCTCTGTTAGTGTGGCAGGATAAAACATTTATCTTCACTCTTCTTTTTCTGTTCTCGTTTTCTCTCCATCTCCCACATTCTCTCCATCTCCTTCTCTCCATCTCTCCAACTCCTGCTCTCTCTCTCCATCTCCCTCTCTTTCTCCATCTCCCTCTCTCTCTCCCCCTTTCTCTCCCTCTCTCTCTCTCTCTCTCCCTCTTTCTCTGTCTCTCTCTCTGTCTGTCTCTCTCTCCTCTCTCTCTCTCTCTCTCTCTCTCTCTCTCTTTATCTCTCTATCTCTCTCTGTCTCTCTCTCTCTCTCTTTATCTCTCTCTCTTCTCCCATGATGCCCAGCTGCTGGAAGTGTTCCAGTACACCAACTTTGAGAAGAACCGGAACTACATCCTGTCTACCCAGGACAGACTGGTGGGAGGCTTCGCCAAGTGGCCCGACAGCCACCCAGGTGAGCTCACACACCTGCCCCGCCCCTCGCCAACCCGGCGTGCACAGGTGGCGAGAGAGGGCGGGAGGTGAGGGGGGGGGATCTATTGAGAGGGCCGGGTGGAGGACAGGTCAGGGGGCGGGGCGGGGGCATGTAGAGAGATGGTTTGCTGTATGTGTGTGTGGGTGGCGGGGGACAAGGGTGTTGGCCTCCTGTTGAAACAGGCTGGTAACCCTACACCCCTGGGGAGAAGGAGAAGGAAGGAGGGAGGGAGGGAGGAATATGTCTTATTGATGAGGTGATTATAGTCCAGCCAGTACCCTGGGATATGGGAGATCAACCTGCTCAGGTTTCCAGGAACCACTCAGTTCTTTGCCAAGGTAAGACCAGGTGGAGGAGACGATTAAGCGCTTCCAGAACAAAAGGACACCACCGTGGAGAAAGAGAGAGAGAAAAATAGGCTGATTAAAGCGTATTGAGGATCCCGATAGAGATGTAGAAATCGTGTAATCACAGGATTATAAGGCTTTTATTTTGAAATGCGATAATGTTTTTCGTGGGTTAGGCCTAGGCTTAGTACAGGGCATAGTCACTGAAATTCCGGAAGCACTGCAGCTTACGCCGTGCATTAAAAAAACAACAAACGCATCAATCTCTTCCATAAAACCCCCGAGTCATAAATCATCGGGAAATGGCTTTTTAATTGATATGTCTAATTCCATGTCATTACATTCTAATTCAATAAAGATGCCAGGCTTTTAGAGGCTCCCACGGGACCTGCCCCCCTGAAAGGGGTCGCCATGCATTATTCATGTCTGCGTTAAAGAGACAGTCCAACAACAATACGACCATACTTACAGACGTGTTGTTGTTGTTGTTGTCGTCGTTGTCGTCGTTGTTGTTGTTGTAGTTGTTGTTGATGCTGCTCGCAAAGACAACAGTATGGACCAGGGTTATGTGCCTGCATGTTTTCCATTGATAAGGACTGTAGGCTAATAGAGCTATTGTTATTCATTTTGAAAAGAGAGCAATTTTGTCCGTATTTGTTCAAGAAGTCTTTATCAAGGATTCTCAAGTGTAGCTTTACTAAGAGGTAAAAGGAATTTTTAGTTGCCCAATCGGGGTCTCTGTCTGGCATATTGTTAGCCTGTCAAACCTACATGTCCAGATCTGTTTCATTCAGAAACCCCCTTGGTTGATCTGAGCCAGCTGACAGATCCTTGTTTTGGCAGCAGCATCCATCTCTCTGGCTCCTCCAGCCTTCGTCACTGCCAGTCTTCCTCACAGTCTCTCAGCCTCGAGATCTCAGCCCGTGAGGCTGTCAGGTGTGGTCTACCGCCAAACTGGGTCAAGTCTGAGGGGGAGTGTGAGGAAGAGAGGCTAGACTAGATCTAATATCTGTACAGTAAACGCTCTGACACCTCGTCTTATCAGTAGCAGATGCCTTGTGTCTTGTCTGTCTGCCTGCCTGCCAGTCTGGTGTCGTGTGTGTGTGTGTGTGTGTGTGTGTGTGTGTGTGTGTGTGTGTGTGTGTGTGTGTGTGTGTGTGTGTGTGTGCGTGTCTCTGTGTGTGTGTGTGTGTGTGTGTGTGTGTGTCTCTCTGTGTGTGTGCGTGTGTCTCTGTGTGCGTGTGTCTCTGTGTGTGTGTGTGCGTGTGTGTGCGTGTGTCTCCTCCTGTCCTGCCTGACCTAGTTTGTCTCGTCCCCGCTCCCCCGGTGCGTCCAGACCCTCTCCACGCCTACTTCGGCATCTGCGGCCTGTCTCTGATGGGGGAGGCCAACCTGCGGAGGGTCCACCCGGCCCTCAACGTCAGCCAGAGGGCCTTCGAGTACCTGCAGCAGCTGCACCAGACCTGGGCTGACACCTGCACCTGACAGCAGGACATGTGACGCCCCCCTCGACCACCCCCAGCCCCTCCAACTCCAGCTTCCCAGCACTCCCTAGCGGTCAGCCGCCCCCCCCTCCCCCTCCCCTCAGCTGTTGGGTGCGTGTTTGCGGTGCCCCTTTAAGTCCCCGCACCCACCTCAACCCCGCAGACCCCCACCCTTCAGTTCCTCAGGCTCCTAGACACCCCACCCCCCACACATCACACCATCACCACCACAACCCCCCACTAAGCCTTGTCTAGCCTCCTCAGTTACTTTAGCAATAGAAACCCCAGTTGGCACAGAGAGGTGGGGGGGAGGATAGACCCACACCGAATAAGGAAGGGAGAAAAGGTGAATAAATAAATGATTGGTGTCCATCAATTATTGAGGGCAAACTGGCGCAGTCAGTCTGGACTGGGCCCTGCCCAGTGTGACGGGATTGAGGCGGACTCAGTATTGTTTATCTGTGTGCAGTGTGAAGGCAATGTTCACTAGAAACTGTATATCTTTCTTTTCATTCACATGCCTTTTGGAAGATTCTGTAAATTGACTGTCATTGTCGTATAGACAGATAGACATCAGGTTGAGATCATTGGCATTCATTTTATACTTTTTTCTTTTTCTTTTTTTTTCTTAAAATTTAATTTGTTAAAATGATGATGCTTTTCTAACTTTAATGTGTTATTTTGTGAACCCCTCCAGGACTGCAGAGTTCTGTCTGTGGTCCTCTTGGGTCGTTTGACCAGTCACCAGACACTGTTCACTCCAACTTGATTCTCTTCTCTGAAATGTGCCTCACGCGGCAGACATGCTGCATTGTACCCTGGAGGAGCGCAGAGACCCTCCCCCTCGCTACCGCGGCCTGGAGCAGTTGATTTTAGGGTTGAATTTTGACCGAGCAGGATTGAGGTTCACTGACTTAGCATGTTAGGCTGACCACTGTGTGCGCGGCTAGCCGACCTAGCTTGTTTCAGCGTGTAGCTAGCTGCCTGCTGGGATGGCTGCCCAGATAGCAAGCGGATGTGTAATGATTCTGGGCCATATATGGGCCGGAACTAAGCCATAAGGGCCAGATCTGGCCTGTATATGACCCAGATCCGCTTGCTATCTGGGTGGTCATGTGGAAACATCATTAGCCTAGCAGGTAGCTAACATCTTCCTAGTGTAGTCGGTCCAGGGGAAAGATCATTAGCCTAGTGTGCAGCTAAGTTAACAGCTTGCTAGGCTCTCTGAAGAGTCTGCTGCTGTGTGGATTAGCCTGATTCACTGCATACGTGGGACACTGGGTCAGAAGAACATGACACTGAATGTTAGCCTGGTGATGAACTATAGCCTACTACACAGACGCAAAAGTCAAATTACATTTATTTTTTCTATACTTCATAGAAATATTGAGTGTAGATGTATATAAATAAAAGTCAATAATATGTCAATATCCTGCAAGTGCTAGATATGGATCATGTAATCACTGCTTGTACCAGTGAGATTGTGGGATTTCATATGCGATGTTGAAATGTGAATGATATTATGGCATATTATTATCATGTCGAATCGATGAAAATGATGATGAAAAACTGGCTTGGCAGTGCATATTTATGTGGAATTAATAAATTAAAAAAATTCCTAACTTTTCATTTTCACCAACTTTGAATCTGTTCTTTGTTCAGTATTTATTCATTATCTTATTTCGATGCAAATCAATGGGATAAGTATTCAAAATGCATACATCAACATGATTGTAACCTTATTGATCACCCTCAGACTGTGTTTACCTGTAGCTAGCTTTAGCTGCAGACTGTACCCTGTGACCTGCAGGGCTGGCTGGTTGTCTGGTCCAAGTTATTGATCAGCAGATTGACTCAGCCTCAGATCAGACTCGTGTACAGCAGTATACAGTAACGTTATTGATTGTCGAGTGGGGAGTACAGGATCGGCTTATATGAATGACACACTGGCTCTTAGCCTGTGACCAGTGTGATTTTTTTAAATCTCCTTTTTCACTCTTTCCAAGCATCAATCAAACACAAAGATGAAAAGTAGAAGGGGAAAAACGAGTGGGGCATCAGAAGTAGCCCTATACCCCGACACTATAGCATGTCCAGGAAGATTCCGAGTAAATAAAATAGTAGATTTGTTCTCTGTTAAATCTGACACAGAGGGGTTTCCATTAGTCATGCTGACAGTCCATCCCTCACCGGGGTTAGGGCTGGGCACTAGCTGTTGTTCCTAGTTAAGGGCCAAGCCCCCTGTGACCCCTAACCCCACAGTGAGGCAGTCTCTTGTCATCCAAGAGACATTTGATTGGCTCCCCCCAGAGCCAGCAAATGCCCTGTTACCAGGTATCCAGACTGAGGCCCTAATAAGGACCCCCAGAGAGAAAGTATCCTTGGTACTGTCATGTACACTACCCTACATACTGCAGGGTTACAACTGTGCATCTCCATCCTCTTTCTCAAGTGGCTTGTATGAGTCACATACCTAGTAGCCCATATGGGAGGTCTTTAACAACAAGGTTACATACACTTGTATATTTGAATTTCTGTGTATTTTGTATCTCCTGTAAATTTGTATCTAGTTGATTTTACTTTGTCTTTTGATGCTGCAATAGTACACTTTTCACCCGGGATCAATAAAGACTACTAGGCCAGTAGCCTACTACTACTACTACTACTAGCCTACTACTACTACTACTACTACATAACAACTGTTGGAGCCACAGCTATAGGCTAGAGACCTAAATATCGTACAAGGTCAATTTAATCGTTAAGGACAAACAAGTGTATTGATTTTTTAACGAAGTAAATCTGTTTAATTATGTGGCCGTATATGGAGCAAGACTAATTAATACAGGCGATAGGACTACACATTACTCTCCGGTGATCGGCTGTTTGAGAGATATGAGTTTTCAGGGATCACAATTGTTTTGTCTTCCCACCATATCCTATGAAATCCGCGTGCAGCGACCATCTGGTGACCGTGACGCCGACCCGTCGCCATGCGAGGAACAAGTGGCACTGCCAGCAGTTACGCACAACTTAATCCCCCCCCCCCTCTCTTAGACCTTCCACTGAAATCTCATTTGGATTATTAAAATGGTTTAACAGCGAATTTCTCTACGTACAAATGATGTTGATATCATCCTATAACATGATCAAATGGAGACCTTAATTACGTGGGGGTGCGTTTTTAAACATAAGCTATATGCCTAAGCACAATCAAATGAACAAAGGAGTAGGCCAATAATAACTGATTGGTGTTTTAGGTCAGAATGAACAAATAGGCCGAGGCTATATAAAGCAACATACGGCATGACATGAACGCATCGTTTCCCATGCGTAAATAATCGTGTGGCAAATGAAACCCATAGATGTTTGTCTCAGAAAATCAATCCAGTCTATCCAAAATTATTTCTAGACATCATGTCTATAAAAGGCATAAAAAGCCTCGGTTTGTCTATCAGTTGAGAGTATTACAAAGGGCTCTGTGGCTCGAGACATCGCCGATGATGCCGAACGTGCACGGTGGTTCGGCTGGGGCGCGCGCCCAGGGGAGATGGACAGTGAGGGCGTGGTTTAGTCTCTAAAGATGAATCCTGGGCCAAATCAAATCCAAGCAGCGGGGAGATGAACTGCACATAGGCTGCACGACATGCAGGGGATGACGGGGCGGATGATCATCAACACAACCATATTTCCCTGGATGTGATACCCATCTTTTGCAATTCATTCGATTTTTTCCCCTTTTCTATTTTTACAGTAGTCGGGCTGTTTGTCTGGTCTTTTATTTATCATACTGCATCGTCTTCACAGCACGAGCTACCATGTCTGATTCCGAGGATATGAACGAGTTTGCAAATATAGTGGAGCGGATCGAGAGAGGAGAGGTAAGTGACTGACTTGCCGGTGATTTATGGACATGTCAGATACAGTATGTCAGATACAGTATGTCTGGAGTCGCGCGCGGGCATCCAGACCAAGGTGTGAAGCGGCGCGTGCCTCCTTGTTGGATGGAGAGAAGGAGGCACCGCTCATCAAGATTATTTATAGTATTTTTCTAATACGAGAACATATTTTTATGTTGTCTATTAGCATATATTGAGATAGACTGCACTGCACATATAGGCCTATGAGGCGAGGACAACCAAAGAGATAACCAAAGAGATATTGCTGTAGCCTAATAGCACTCGATAATATCGTTATAAAGAAAGTACTGTTATGGCGTGAATAATATGTGGATGGAGGCGTGGACAGAGGATTCTATGAGGTGGACCTTCCGGCTCTATCACCTGGTTTTATGGTTATCTGAATTAGGCCTACAAAGAATGGGAAAAATGGATTTTGGAATAGGCTACTCTCTCTCAGATCTCTCTCTCTCTCTCACACACACACACACACACACACACACACACACACACACACACACACACACACACGCACACGCACACACACACACACACACACACACACACACACACACACACACACACACACACACACACACACAGTGGCCTAATTAGCCACGGCCTTATTATCTATGAGCAGGCCTATTTTTTGTTTTACTTATTGGCTACAAAATTCAGAATTCTGCTGTTTGTCAGTAGCCTATACCAAGTCAGATAATCAATAATTTGTCATAGACTATAGTCCAAAGTGTGTTCCCCGTATGAGCTGAGATAAATCTATTTGTTGTCCTTTGCTTGAAGCATCCCCACTGATAGCACTAGAATGGGTTTGACGACTGGCCAAATGCAATGATGCTGCAGCCTTGCCACGGCCAGGCCGGGTCTTTAAACATGGTTGCGAACCACAAAGTTTCTCTCCAGTGAAACCTGATCCCGTAGCCCTCCCACTCTTTTGAATACTCCGGCCTGCAGCATTGTTTCTATGGAGATTCGTCCGCTTCCACCCGCCCTGATCCGATGATCCTCCTTGCGTGAAATGCAGCAAGAAACCGCTCTGCCGCTCTGCCGCTCTGCCGCTCTGCCGCTCTGCCGCTCTGCCGCTCTGCCGCCCGCCCCTGCTGATTCACGCTGCTGCCTCTCTCACAGCGGCTCGCTATTTAATTCAATTGTCGACTGACTCACGCCACAAGTGATTGCCGTCGGCATCTTCCAACTCGAGTTAGAGAAGTTTTTAGCAAGCTAAACACCGTAAATATACCATCATGTCTGCGGTATCGCGACGAAATTCGGTAAGTGCAAATTTATTTACATTCGATTTTAATTTCGGTTACTAGCGTTACGTGTCAAAGAAGCACTCTGTCTGGGAGTGTGGCGCTGATTCATTGTTGTTTGGTGGGCTGCCGTCTCCCATTCTGCGACTGGTTTGATTATAACCTAAATTGGATTAATACATAGCCTAATGATTTTCTAAAACGTCACTGGGCTACATTCTCCACCGTGTAGCCTAATGCATTTTATGTAGGCTATTTATTTAACCTTTATTTAACCAGGAAAAGGGGGACTCATTGAGATTTGAGATCTCGTTTACAAGTCAGACAGCAAACGGGGTTGCAAACATAAAACAATCTGATAACAAACATAACAATTAAAAATAAAAAACAAGCACTATTTACATAGGCATCATAGAAATGGCCTATATTTTCAAATTTGCCTAGCCTACAAAATATTTTGAATGTGCGTTGGTAGATTATTTGCTTGCATCCTTCTCTAACCATTGAATGGCTTGAACTTCCCTCTTCGCGTTCAGCAAATTCACTGTTTTAAGGATAGTAGCCTACATGAACCTAAATTTAGCCCAGTTGCTGACACTCACTTCTTAGGAAAAAGCTTAGCAATAACACCTCACTGCGTAGCAACTTGACCACTGTCCTCCCCCATCTGAAACTAGTCAATGTATTGATTAAGCAAGTGGTCTTTGAGTTTGTTCCTGTAAAGGCATTCTTTTGAAAGAAGGCTCCTCAGAATTATTGAATAGGCAATTGACACCTGATGGCCTATCTGTAAATTGATTCTTCCCTTGACTACTTGGCGGATAAGATGGTGTAAGGGTCAACTACTGTAACCTACTATTCTTTAAGGTCAGTAACTCTTTAAATCTTCTGTTCTCTCTCCTTCCCCAGGTCCCTATCAAGAACATCGAGCGCGAGCTGATCTGTCCGATATGCAAGGAGCTGTTCACGCACCCTCTCATCCTGCCGTGTCAGCACAGCGTCTGCCACAAGTGCGTGAGGGAGCTGCTGATGCTCAGCCACGAGGACTCGTTCAGCACGGACGCGGGCTCCGAGTGCTCCAACCCGGGCAGCCCTCGTTCCCGAGTCCCCTCCCCCAGCATGGAGAGGCTGGACAGGCTGGTCCGATCAGGTACGTCCCGGACGGTGGCTCGGCCCGGTCGCAACAGCCCTGTTGCGGCTAGAGACGGGACCAGGAAGGGTAATATTTTCTCTATATGACTAATCGCGGCTGCTGAGCTCTGCTAACGCCGTCTTGGAGGAGGGTGAGGTGGGGGGGGTCATTAAGCATTTACAGTCATAAAAATAACCTTATTAACTGGGCTGGGAAAGATATGAGACCCCCCTACCCCCATCCCCTCTCAGAGCTCATCTCATGATCATATGCATTTTTGTCTAGTCTTTCTTCTAGAGTTGTCAGTCCTCGCCTCTAATCCTGTCTGCCTTTCAGGCGGGCCTCGTAGGTGTAGGTGTGTGTGTGGGGGGGGGGGGTCTGACAAGCTCTCTCAAGCCTCAATGTTGTCGTCCCCGTCGAGAACAGCACCCCTGCAGGCGCCCGCTTCAAACAGCCACTCAATCACGCGTCGTGGACGGTTTGATTCGGTAATAACATGTCATTTCTGAGGACGGATCCGAACGCACTGTCATTTCCACCCTCCTTTGTTATGACGAAAAGAGGCTCGAGGGTTGTGTACGCAGACATGGCTGAACAAAGCTTGTCTATCGCCCTTCCCGATCCGAAGCGTTTCAAACTCAAATATCTGGCGTTGTCGGTGGGTAATCAGGGCCTTTCCCGAGAAGGAGGGGAAGGTTGTCACATTTTTTTTCCATATGCTTTGAGAGCATAGGGTTCAATGTCTAAACCAGTATGGAGAGTGAGACAAGCCTGCCTTTCTGCTGCTCTGAGCCAGACCCCCCCCCCCTCCCGCCCCCCCCCCCCCCCCCAACACCCTGACCCCCACGGCCGCACACGGTCTGCCGCAGTCTCAAACCTGAATGCCCCACTGTCCACACACTCAGGTCCGCGTCTGTTCACACAGTGAAAACATTCAATGCCGCTTGAAGCATAAGAGCTATGAAGTTTATTAGTGGAATAATGGAATAATGCATCTCCTATGTTCATGAACTGGAGCTCCCTAGTGTTGGCGATAGTTGCTTGGTTTCCACCGCACGTTTGTCAACAGATTTAACAAACACTTTGGTTTTTAGTAACCCGTTTAAGGACGATACGAACGACGAGCTCTGGACGCGGCCGCTAAACCAGGTGACAGATTTACCCCCGGAGGTCAAACCTCCTCTGATTGGAGGACCCGTGGTGGTCACGGTGACGCAACCTGACTGTGTGGAATGAACCAGGGATTAAACGGAGCGAGAGGAGGACTTGAGGCTATATTTACCGGCCTTGGAGGCTTGCTAAAGCCAACAACGCCTTGAACCGGAGTTACTGGAAAAAATCCTCCGTATATTGACTTCAACGTTTTTATTGTTGGGCTCCGATTCCACCCCGAGCAGTTACCCGTTCGATTGGTTCACAGCCACATTCTCAGTGCAGTTAAAAGATGTGCAAATGCACCAGACCTGTTTAATTACTTTTCGTATAAATGCTTCAGTTCACTGAATTCCATTGATAAGTGCCAAGTTAGTACTTAGTTGGTACACTCATCCTGACTCGACTGTTTTCCAACATGGCACTGTCTTCAACTGAATCCAATACTGCAATCTAGATTGAAGGTTTCTGCACCCCAGCAAACACACAACGTCAGGGAGACGTTCAGATCATGTCTTAATAATGTCTGTCGGTCCCGAACCCCATTTGTACGACTGCTGGACCCCTCAATATTCAAACGTCTGGCTTGGACCCCTCTAAGACGTCTGTGGACATGCAGAACGGGTTCAATATCTGAACGTCTAAAAAAACTTTCATTCTGGCTCCTAATTGGCTCTTTTGGACGTCCGAAAAGACAAAAAAGACATCTAAAAGACGTATTTTAGACGTGTCTTTGCTCAGTGGGACGCAGTCACTTATGCACTTCTAATTTTGTCAGTCAATTTTTTACTTTCAGCATCGTTGTTTGTCTGCTGCTTGTCCACTGTGCACATTGGAAGTGTATCGCACGATCAGGTTTTATTTTTCTCTTTGTGTTTCACATGATGTGTTGAATGTTGGTCTCACTGCCTCACCTCTCTGTCCATTGCTTCCAGCCTCTGTGAGAAGGTCGTTTGGAGCGCGAGGTAGCCGTTGGTTCCATGTTAGGACTAGCTGTAGTAGTGAGTACGGTGTTTCTAGATCCCCTGTAAACAACCCCAGCTCTACTCTAGACCCTCTGTGAGCTCTACTCTACTCTACTGAACTTCACTCCGACTGTGCTACCTAAACACACTACTGACTATAACACCCCCCCCCCCCAACAAGTAGGCTAGACTAGATGTGGTATTTTGTTTTTAAAATGTCTACTGAACAAACGAAAGGCATAAGACGGGCTCGTCGGAACCCTACGGTTTACTGTACACTCTCCGTGCGTTCAGTCAGGAATCGCTCCTTCGTTCAGGTTCAGTGCTTCCAGCCGTTGGTGCTCTCCCCTCGACCCATGAGAGCCTTGAGAAGTGAGTTAGAGAATGAGAGAGAAACATAAGCTTTGTCTGCAGGGGAGGTGAGTCAGACAGAGAGAGAGAGAGAGAGAAAGGGGGTGGGGGGGGGTTGGCAGAAGTAGAGGGGGTCTATATTGGGGAGAGAGGAGAGATAAATGGGCATGGCTGTTGCCTAGGAGCTGGGTAGAAACAGGAATTCGGTAATGCCCGGTTGATGTAGTCTACAGAAAGAGAGAGAGAGTGAAGGATGGAGAAAAAGTAACTCCCCCTCCTGTCTCTCTGGATACACTAGCCAAGCCTCACATGAATTCAGCCCACGGTGAAGGCCAGCAGAGAGGCTTTTGTCCAGTGGGGCGGCTATAGGGGACCCGTTTCTCCGTAACACACTGGTGAAGGGTCTTTTTTGGGCCTGCCAAGGTCCTCTAAATCACCACCGTCGTGAGCGTAGCCCGCTGCCTTCGGGACAGGCTGGTGGTGTTACGGTTTATCTGTAATTGAAAATGAAGAAGTCTGGGTCACTCTGTAGTTCCTATTAAGACTGCCAGCCCTGCTGGTTATCAGGCCCAATCCGACCCAATCCAACCCCGGCTGGTCTGAGATCTGTCAACGGCTCCCAAACGGAACACTGAACATTTTAATGCAGCACTGTTCGCCAGATGAAAGGGATATTGTAGCCGGTTTGCATTTCAATCACGTGTTTGAACTGCTCAGTAGATATTTTAGAAAGGAATGCCACAATGATTATCCTAATGCTGGGATAAGATCGCCTCCTTTAAAAACACTTCATACAATACCTCCCCTTATAAGTACTGTACCCGTAGATCAGAACAGCTTTCTGGAAGAGCTCTGTGTGATGCTGGATACTGACATGCCACTCATAGGGCCCAAGTCTTCTTCATTCATCAGTCTTTTCACCTCACCTACATCCATTCATATAACGAGATTAAGGAGTGAAAGATTTTCCGAGGGAAGAACGCATTACAATCGATCCGCTGCATCCTGTCGTGGTACAGTCCGCTGCATCCTGTCGTGGTACAGTCCGGACTTTGGCCCACGGCCTTCTTTAAGTTCGCTGACTCACCGTGTCGTATTGTTACAATGATGTGGTTCTGATGGAGAGCTGCCCTCCCTCCCCTCTCCTCCCCTCCCCTCCCCCCTCCGTGCCCGGCTGGCCGTGAGTGACTCGTCAGTTTCTGCCCTTTCCTTCTCACTCCCTCTCTCCTCTCCTCTCCTCTCCTCTCCTCTCCTCTCCTCTCCTCTCCTCTCCTCTCCTCTCCTCTCCTCTCCTCTCCTCTCCTCTCCTCTCCTCTCCTCTCCTCTCCTCTCCTCTCCTCTCCTCTCCTCTCTCTCCCTCTCCCTCTCCATTCCCTCTCCTCTCTCTCTACTCCCTCTCTCTCCTCTCCTTTCCACTCCCTCTCCCTCCTCCCTCTCCTCTCTCCCTCTCCCCTTCCTTCACCGTTTATCACCCTGAGCCTCCCCCTGCATCAGCCTGTCCCAGCCTGCTACCACACTCTACTGCCCCGGGCCCCTCCTCTCCCTGTCTGCCCCTCCCCTCCCTTCCTGCTTAGCTGGCCTCTCCAGCACACGGTCCGAGTACTTCCTCAAGTACACTGTCCTTCACCGTAATCCCCCCACCTCCCCCCTGGGGCTAGGACACCCCCGCCCCCCCCCCCCCCCCCCCCCCCCCCCAAACCTGCATTCATTTCCGTGCCGAAACTTTTGTCTCGACCTGCCTGGTCACCCAAACACGCCGACCCCGCGCTCTGTACAGCGTCACAGTCTTCCTCCTGCTCTTCATCATCAACGTCCTTTATAATCGTCATTCGTTCTCCATCGTTGAACGACACGCATGCACGCGCGCGTACACACACACACACACACAGGCAGTCAGGCATTCCAGCACACAGACATTCCATCCTCACCTAGCATGTTAGTTGCACACGCTTGCTCTGCAGACACTGTTTGTCGTGACTCGTGAGGTAGCGCTATGCTAATGTCGCTTGTTTGTTGTTGTTGTGGTGGTTTTGGCTTATTTGCTTGCACTGTGTGTGTTTTGTGTTGGTCATCACTGTTTTGTGTTGGTCATGCGCTGTTGTGGTTCCTCTCACCTTGTTACTGCCGTGTGAGTAACAAGTCCACCCCGTTTGCTACGTGGTCTCGTAAAGTATTGCCGCTTTACAAGGCGTCTGTGGTTGTGTAAGTGCGTGTTCGTACATTGAACTGGACAAATGATTTCGAGTAATAAGGTGTGAAATAATGGTGTCATCATTTGCTGGAAATTTATCACGTTCTCTGTGACACTTTTAAATGTTATGGTTTTTCACGTGTTGCTTCTTGATTTATGAATTTCCTAATTTATCAATTTCTTGATTTATCAATTTCAGGGTTAGTTTATGTTCTCAATTTGTCTCTGTCCAGCTCACTGTAACCACTTGAAACGCACACTTTTCTCTCTTGAATGATGTGTTGTGTGATAGATTGTAGTGACACCTTTGCTTGAAGGACATGCTCCATTTCTGTAGGTCCCAACCTCTTCCTGTCTCTGTGACTGCAGTAGACCTCTCCTTGGGCCACGTTCAAACACTGTTAAATGGTTGCTCCTTCTTGTCTCCTTTCCTCTGAGAACTGTTGGCCAAAAGGATAGCTGGGTATTCGATCCAAACCATTGGCCATGAAGGAAAAGAAATTAACAGAGGAAGCGTCCTTCCCAACAGTTTTTGAACGTGGCATTCATTCCCTCGCTCTGATTGGGTCGTCTGACCGCTCTACTCTTGTCGCGCCAGGTTCCGTGTCCTCCCCGGGCTGGAGGCGTGGCTCCGTGACCCCGCGGGTCACGACCTTCCCGTGCCCCGGCTGCCAGCACGACATCGACCTCGGCGAGCGCGGCATCAGCATGCTGTTCCGCAACTTCACGCTGGAGAGCATCGTGGAGCGCTACCGGCAGGCGGCGCGGGCGGCGGTCGCTATCCTCTGCAACATGTGCAAGCCGCCCCTGCAGCAGGAGGCCACCAAGAGCTGCATGGACTGCAAGGCGAGCTACTGCAACGAGTGCTTCAAGATGCACCACCCCTGGGGCACCCCCAAGGCCCAGCACGAATATGTGGGGCCCACCACCAACTTCAGGCCTAAGGTAGATACCATTATCGAGCTGAGGGGGGGGTTGTTGACTTTGAGTTAGCCGTGGACAGGTGAGGTCTTTGACGATGTATTGATAGTGTTCTGGGTATCGAGTCGAATTTCATGAATCGATTCGATTCCGATTCACAAGGTTCGGAATCGATTATCACAATTCAATTTGATTCGGTTAGTGTTAAGCTGTAACCTTAATTACATGACTGCCAAGTTATGCAACACATCAATACTAGGGCTGGGTATCGATACTGATTTCCAAAAAATAATGAATGAATGAATCATTGAATGAATTAATGAACTATTTATTCATTCATTAAATCAAAGATGGATTTTGGGATTATTGAATCGATTCCGAATCATTTGATTCCGAATCGATGAATCGATTTTTTTTTTTTTAAACCCAGCCCTAGACATGACTATGGACAATAAAGGCGTTCCAGTCTAGTCGGGTCTAATTGAATCTAACCCTTCCCTGAATGCGTCTCCATGCCTGTCCAGGTGCTGATGTGTCCGGAACACGAGATGGAGAAGGTGAACATGTACTGTGAGGTGTGCAGGCGTCCAGTCTGTCACCTGTGTAAGCTGGGAGGGTCCCACGCCAGTCACAAGGTGACGTCCATGAGCAGTGCCTACAAGATCCTCAAGGTGAGCTGACTCATGGGGACGAAGACTGTTTAATCCATGTTTGGTGATGATGGGATCAGCCTACGTTGTATGGGAGGGGGGGACTTTTAAAGAAGAGTTGAACATTGAAGTTTTAATCAGTAACTGTAACGTCATAATAATGACGAATTTCCACTAGACGGTCAAGGTAAGGGTGATGGATACCTTGAAACACCATTCAAACGATCAAGTTATTTTGGGGTGTAGGAAAAGAATAGAGTTAATACATTTCTTAAACTATTGATATTCATGATCGGGGCCTACAAACAACATCCTCAGGGTTGGGCGATGACTCTGATGAACGCTTGCCTGATCTGTGGCTCTTCTTTGCAATAGTCGACTCATCTCCAAACCTCAAACGAGTTGAGTCATGCAGGGTGGTCCAAAAGTAGATATGAAATATGAAAGAATATGCAACCACTAAGGTTTTGGTATCGTTGGACATTTTTCAATTACGGTACCGATTGTGGTTCTTAAACTATTATATTTCAAATTCCTATGTTGAATCAGAGTGAATCTTCAGCCTAAATCTAGTTTTCACCATCTCATTAAAATGTGATATGCACCAGAAGGACAAAGGACCATATTATGAAGCTAGCTGACCAGTCAGGGTGAAACTACTCTAATAAAGCTTAATAGAAAACAACAAACAGTATTTTAAAGTTCTCTTTAAAATCAAAATCTCATTATTGTGAGCAACACCACAAATGGTATTGCAGGGATATGCCATTGACCTCATCTTTCGGTTAATGCTTCCACTGTAGGGGGTGTAAAGGATAGTGTTGAATTGTGTACCTACTGTCCAGTGACTCAGATTCCCAGCCTCATCTAATATTGACCGGCGACCTGTATCTGGGCTAGGCTAGCACGTGCCCTGGCTATCAGCTGTCCATCGTCAGCCCTGAAACCCGGGAGGCTTAGGCTGTGGCCGCATGTGTGTGTGTGTGTGTGTGTGTGTGTTTTGTGTGTGTGTGCGTGCGTGTCATCAACATCAAGCCAACCCTATCTACCTCCATCGAGAGGTCAGTCAGGCAATCAGAGCAGCGAGCCGAGGACTCTGTGTCCTTCTTGCCGTAAACTGATATTGTGATGTAGTCGCAGGCACGGGGAGCCATCCATATTTAATGACATCATTTGTAGAGGTGATGTTGTATCTATCGACCGACTCTGTTGGAGCTATAGTGATCGTACATACAGGGCGTATTAGATGTTAGGAGCAGAATGTAGGGGCTAGGATTTCCAGTACAGTTCCCTCATATCTCTCCCTCCCTCTTCTCCCTCCCTCCCTCATTCTCTCACTCGCTTTCTTTCTTTGTTGTGATTGTGTCCAACAGGAGAAGCTATCTAAGAGTATCCATTACCTCATCAGTAAAGAGGACCGAGTGAGGACTCAGATTTCGGAGCTGGAGGTGCTGATCAATCAGACAGAGGTTTGTAATGCACTCATGTGGCGCTCGGCAACGGAAATGGCAATTTCCACTGCAGAGTAAGCTAATTGTAGTCCTGTAGTGCATGGGTTCCCAAACTCCATCAATGTGAGCCTCCCCTCTGAAAACAGTGACAGCCCCCCCCAACCCCCCAAGTTTGTAAATTTTGCAAGGCAGTGTTAGCTAGCCCATAACGTTACACAGCTAAGTTAGCTCGGGGGCACCTGTTGCTAGTTAACGTTATGACGTTTTCGCACAATACATTCATGCCTGTGGGGGGAGGCTCTCTCTGCACTATCCATACATTTAGTATACATCTTTCCCATTATTTATTTCGATCTTCTGACCTTTAAAATCACGTTTCATTCATAAAAACCAGACATTTAAAAAATAAAAAACATGTTTTTCCTTTTTTTTTTCTTCTAACCATCCCTCCGCGCCTCCCCTGAATTTCTTTGGGGCCCCCCAGGGGAGGCCCCCCTCACAGTTTGGGAATGCCTGCTGTAGTGGATCTGAAACTAAAACTTCGAAGTAAAGTTCTTAAAAACACATTTCTAAGCAGTGGAGATGCCATTGATTTAGTTTGGTTGGCCAACTTGTTTGACCAAGGGGTTTGAGAGGATGATACCGGCCACAGTACCAAGAGTAAGCTATCGAGTGCATCGGAAGAAACTGACAGTACATTAAACCCAGGTCTGAGGTAATGGTCTCGTTGTCAGTGCAGTGCGGATGGTGGCTGTTTTGTTTATGTAGCCAACGGTCTCATTTTGAGGACAATGGGGCCATTCTGTCAAACTAATACGGTAGGTTAAGCAAATCCATACAGAGACATGAACCAGGAAAAACAAGCGCTGGTGGCAGTCCTGAGGGAGAAGAATCACTAGGATGTGACCTCGTTTTATAGAGAGATCTCTGTCTGATTCTCCGAAGTCAGAACCAGAAGCACCATGTTCTCCCTTCACAAGAACTGACTTAATCCAGCCGTCGGCGACGAAGGAAAGGAAACAAACAAAGGAAGCTAGGATCTGCTGGATGCTCCCTTTAGCTCCTTTATGCTCCTTAGCCAGCGACTTCTAACTCTACCTCTCACACCCTCTTCATTCTGGAATGAGCAGTGTTGGGACAGTGTTTACAAAAGATGTTCAGCACACGTAATACTACATCTACCCACACTCTAAAAGTGCGCACAGCCCCAACGAACGCCAACCTACACCAGCGTTGGATTAGCGCGCCATGTTCGTTGGTGACCGTTGGCGTTAGTTGGATGAATTTTGCAACTGAAATTTAAACTTGCAACATTCCAACAACAAACTAGCCAACTTGAGAATGTTGGGTTTTGGGAGTTGGTTGGTGTTGGTTGGGGGAGTGTGCAGCCACCTCTACGCGGGCTTGTCACTGTTCTAGAATGGTGTTTTTTCTTCTTCAGCATGTTCTAGAATGAAGGCTTGGTTCCGTAGCGTGTTCCAGAATGACGGCGGAGTTTTTGTAGCGTGCTCCGGTATTAACCCCACCCCCCCCCCCCAACCCTGCAGGACAACGGGCAGCTGGCGGAGCGGCAGGCCAACGAGCATTTCGATCGCCTGTTCGAGACGCTGCAGGAGAGGAAGACCGAGATGCTGCGGTCCATCGAGCAGTCCCGCAACCGCCGCCTGGACCAGCTCCGGCGCCAGGTGGACGAGTACCAGGGCATGCTGGAGAACAGCGGCCTGGTGGGGTACGCCCAGGAGGTCCTGAAGGAGACGGATCAGTCCTGCTTCGTCCAGACCGCCAAGCAGCTCCACATCAGGTATGTCTCTTTCTCTCTCTTTCGTTCGTTCGTTCGTTCGTTCGTTCGTTCTTTTTCTTTCTTTCTTTCTTTCTTTCTTTCTTTCTTTCTTTCTTCTTTCTTTCTTTCTTTCTTTCTTTCTTTCTTTCTTTCTTTCTTTCTTTCTTTCTTTCTTTCTTTCTTTCTTCTCTCTCTCTCTCTCTCTCTCTCTCTCTCCTCTCTCTCTCTCTCTCTCTCTCTCTCTCTTCTCTTTCTCTTTCTCTTTCTCTTTCTCTTTCTCTTTCTCTTTCTCTTTCTCTTTCTCTTTCTCTTTCTCTCTCTCTCTCTCTCTCTCTCTCTCTCTCTCTCTCTCTCTCTCTCTCTCTCTCTCTCTCTCTCTTTCTCTTTCTCTTTCTCTTTCTCTTTCTCTTTCTCTCTCTCTCTCTCTCTTTCTCTTTCTCTTTCTCTCGTTTGCTCTCGCAGGCAGGCACAAAAGCGAACTCCAGTTCCAGTTCTGTCAGTTGAAAGGCTCAAAGTTGTTTTGAGGGCCGAAGCCAGCTTGATACCTATTTCCTGTAAGGGAGAACCCCGCGCACAACCAGGGCCAAGAGTGGACAGAGACCGTCTCAACATTATCATCATAAGCCTCAGAAGAGGAGAGCTTAGTGGAATGTTATTCCAGGCCTATAATTGTTCCTGGCAGGCAGCTAGAAGCCTCCGTTTTTGCCGTCTGTTGTTTAACGGGAAAGATGTCAGTGTGCTCGTGTTTGACACGGTCACCTAGCCTCCCATCCGCAGTCCTGCTCTGCTGCCAACGTGGCCAGACGCACTCGGAAGGAGCTCAACTCGGAAAAAACATTTTTAAGGACCGTCTGGGACAGATTTGATTTGATTTCGTTCCACATTTCCTCTTTCATTCTCTCTCGATCGCTTGTTCTCTCTCTCTCTTTCTTTCTCTCTCTCTCTTTCTCTCGCTCTCTTTCTCTCTTTTCTCTCTCTCTCTCTCTCTCTAAGCCAGCTAATTGATCTCCATTAGCAGATTTGGACGTTCGGGAACCACTTAGAAGTCTTTTGCTTGTTTGTCTTCATCCTGTTTGTCTCGTCACGTCTTCCTGTTTCACACGGTGTCCTAATCCTAGACCAGGGCTGCGTTCCGAATCGCCTACTACCCTACTATATAGTATGCCAAAACAGAATGTAGTATGTCCCAATACATAGTATGCCACATGCAGTATGGCAAAAGTACCAGGATGACCTACTACATCCGGTCGTATTTTGCAGTATGCAAGCCAGCAGGCTTTTCTAGCTATTCTGACCCACAATCCTTTGCGCAGCGGTAATGTGCGTCACATGCGCGAGTTGACAGCTGTAGACGAATGTTGCGTTATGGACAGCGACGGATGTGGGCAAATTTCAAGGCGCAATGTTATGACAAGGTAGTATGTCCCAATTGGATGCCTACTGCTTGCAAAGTACGTACTTTCTAAGGGCAGCTGTAGTAGGTACTGGTAGTAAGAAGTAGAAGTATGCGATTCGGAACGCAGCCCTGTATCCCTCCCCTCATACGTAAACAGTCTCCTATAGTGCACTACATAAAACTATACCTGTATGTAGTGCCTGTTTACTTATAACAAAACCAAGCTCTTCTTCGGCGCGTGTTTGGAAGGCCTGACTCCTCCTCTGCCCTCCCCGTCTCTCCAGGATCCAGAAGGCCACGGAGTCCCTGAGGACCTTCCACCCGGCGGCCGACCCGTCCTTCGACGAGTTCGCCCTGGACACGTCCAAAGAGGAGACCCTGCTGAAGGAGATGTGCTTCGGAGGAGGTGAGAGAGAGAGAGAGAGCAAGAGAGCTCGTCTCGTACGAGGCCATGTTGTATCACGAACCCAAGAGGCAAGACTAAGCCGGCGCCGAGTGAAGGCAGTAAATTATTATATAGTTTGTTTTACACTCGGGCATCGATCATTAGACAGTGAATAACATGGAGGTGAGCGAACTGTCCCTTTTAAAATAAAATCAATAATAGTAACAATCAGTGTGTTTTATATTCAGGTCCATCCGCCCCCAGCACACACACAAACACATACACACACACACACTCTTTCTCGCATACACACACACACATACTGTCACCTCACCCTGACGCTCACTTTCCCTGGCTCATGAGCCCTGCTCAGATAGGCCACTCCCAGACCAGAAGCAGCTCTATAATTGGATAAGCTGTGTTAGGCTCCTGATGCACAAGCTTTGGCCCTGAGAGCATTGTGGTTCGTCCTCTCTCTGTTCCACTCTCTTCTCAGCACAGAAATAGATGTGCTTTTTAACGCTACAGAAATAGTACAGTAACCGGTACATTTTATAGATAAAAGTTCTGAAGTCTTATTGGAGGCTCCAGCGTTTTCCCCCTGATCTCCAATGTTCCTCTTGCCCACTGAACACAGCCCTGAACACAGCCCTGAACACATCTCTCCTTGGAACAGAGACTCGGAGCTATGAGTTCCCCCATCAAGGCAATGCGTTTCCTCATTAATGGCTTTTCCCTATTAATGCTGTCTCATCTCTCTGGCGTACGAGGCGGTCGGATGCTGGGTTGGATTAGAAAGTGCATCTGAGTAATCAATCGGCTTGTTTTGTGGAAAACGCTGCTGACAGCACTCGAGGCGTGGCCGGGGCCGACCACGTTAGTCGATGTCGACCGCGAGGGAGAGCGATGATGCTTTTAGAGGAGGAGGATTTATACGCGAGTGTAATTGAACTGACGTTGCGGATGAGAACGGCGGAGAATGCAGAACGGTCTCCTGCCGGTAGACCGATCGCCGCCCCTCGTTCGTCAGAAAGGGCCCGGGGGCGTGGACGCTGTCCCGCATGTATGGGCGCGTCTCATGGAGACGGGGAACAGATGGTCACATAAACACGAGCAGCCTGCCGTGCTGACGCTGCCGTCCCTGGGTTGAAAGGTTAAGGCGCCACGTTAGTCGCTACGGGCAGAAAGACATGTTTGTCCTCTCTCCCTGCCTGTCCCCCGGCTGAGGGCCAGAGAGACTGTTTTGGTAGAACTCCTCTCTCTCAAGCCCCTCTCCCTATCTGTGTGTGTGTGTCTTAGGCCCTCTCTCCCTCTCTCTCTGTCTGTCTGTCTGTCTCTCTCTGTCTGTCTGTCTCTCTCTGTCTCTCTCTCTCTCTCTCTCTCTCTGTCTCTCTCTCTCTGTCTCTCTCTCTGTCTCTCTCTCTCTCTCTCTCTCTCTCTCTCTCTCTCTCTCTCTCTCTCTTATCCATCTCTCCCTCCGTGCTGCGGTAGCCTTGCCTGATCAATAGGCCTGTGTTTCCGAGAATAACCTGGTCTGTCTGTACTTGGGCCCGCTGCCCGCTGTGCTGGCGAGCCGCCCGGTCCCCTCTGCACCACCCAGGGCTCCCAGCTCCCGGGTCTGGGCCGGGCCTGGCGGACCCTGGACAGACCTGGGACGGACCCGGGACCAGGATCGGGACCTGTACCACGGTGGTGGTGGTGTCTGTGACCGGAGGGGGGAACTGGGAGAGGAGTTGAGGATGGAGAGAGATTGGTGAATGGAGAGACAGGGATGGGGGAGAGAGAGAGAGGAGAGTGGTGGAGAGTGAGCGGGGTGGAGGGAGGAAAGGATGGAGGGAGGGAGGGAGGGGTAGAGCGAAGATGATAATAGGATAATGCCTGGACTCGGGAGCAGGCCCAGACAGGCTGTGATGATGGGAGTCATGTCTCTAGAGAACAGGAGGAAGGAGGAGGAGGAGGAGGAGGATGGAGAGAGCGACTCACAGAGTGTTTTTCCTGGCAGTGTTTGTGCGATCGTTTTCATCCTGCCGGCTCATCCCGTCTTTAGTCGTGATCTGACAGCAGAGAAGCGGGCGATCTGATCTCTCCTCTGGAAAGACTCCCGACAGCAGCCTTTTACACAAACAGGTTTTGACTGCGTGGCCTCATGGCTAAACCACACTGAGATGAATATGAGGGTGAGATTAAGGGTGTGGTGATGTTGCGGCCGGTCTCTTTAAATGTAGATTAACTGAATCCTGTTCATCCAGTTTAACAGTCTTGTTTTCCTCAAACTTTTTTTCTTTCTTTGAAATAATATAATTAATTAATGAATGAAGTAATTTACCTCTTTCCTCTCTTCACCCCTCCAGTCCCCGACCCCCCCATGATCGACCTGTCCCAGAGCCGCGTCTACAACGAGGCGGCGGTCTGCTGGCGCCTGTCGGACGACGCCCTGCCCACGGACCACCAGGTGGTGGAGTACCGGCGCCGCGGCGTGTGCCACGGCGGGGGCGCGGCCGGGGGGGAGGAGGAGGGGGAGGAGGCGGAGGGCTGGAGCGCCACGGAGCGCGTCTACGGCTCCAGCACCGTGGTGTGTAACCTGGAGCCCGACGCCCTCTACGCCTTCAGGGTGCGCAGCTGCCGGAACTCCCTCTACAGCCCCTACAGCCCCGAGGTCGCCTTCCACACGCCCCCCGCGTCCGGTAGGTCCAACGCCACGGGCACGATGACATGGGCACGATGACACGGGCAGGATGACACGGGGATATGTAGTACAATAGATGACACGGGCAGGATATGTAGTACAATAGATGACACGGGCAGGATATGTAGTACAATAGATGACACGGGCAGGATATGTAGTAGAATGGATGACGGCTAGGATATGTAGAAGGGATGACATGGCTAAGATGTGTAGTAGAATGGATGACGGCTAGGATTCGTAGTAGAATGGTTGCTAGGATATGTAGTAGTAGGGATGATTGCTAGGATATGTAGTAGAAGGGATGACATGGCTAGGATATGTAGTAGAATGGATGACATGAGTAGGATTATATGTAGTAAAGTAGACAAGGAAGGAGGGAGAAGAGTCATTTAAATGATGCATCGTGAACTCCGGGAGAAATGGTAAAGGCTAGTTCCCATAAACACAGAGGCCGTTTAGGGTTAAGGTTAGGGTTTAGTTTAGGGATAGGCTAAGGTTAGGTTTAGGTTAAAGGTTAGTCTTAGGTACAGTATAGGGTTGGGTTACGGTTAGATTAGGGTTGGGGTTTGACCGGTCTCTACGTTTACGGGAACTAGCCACTACCATGGAGAACTTCCTCCCGACGCCAGCGGTGTTTCTGCAGGGGGTCCCCTGCAGGGCGGAGCTTAGCTTCTCCATCCCTCCTCTCGGGCCGTGTGGCCGGTCAGCTCCAGAACTCGGGAAGATTATACCACAGAAGACCGAGCAGAATGATTGGTTAGGAGGCCCTCTGTGACGGTTATCTCAATCACCCGTGAATCATTCGCCACGGTCCACACTTCCTTTGTTCGACTGTGGAATGCGTCCCCGTCAGAATACCGTCGTTTGTTTGTTTTGATGCAAATTGTTTGTTTCGACTGCCTGAGCGTGCCAGGACTCCTTCCAGGCGGTATGTCTACATCTGACTCCACCAGCATGTTTTAACCATCAGAGACCATCTGCAGTCAGTCAGTCAGCCAGGGAGAGAGATATGTCCTCATCGCAGGCCGCGGCCCAAGCCTGGCGTCACCATTCCGATCACATGAGCTCACATTCTGTTCCTGATCAGTCTTGACATCCACCCGTTCCTGATGCCAAACTGATTCCCACCCAATCACAACCGTTTTATTGGCTGTGATCAAATATGGGTCAGGGTTGATATGATGACTAACCCACATTCCGTTGCTCTGATTGGCTGTACAGTAGGTCTATCCAATTGCATCCGGAGGCATTTTGGAAATTTGAGAAGTGAAAAATGAACTGAGAATGTCCAGACCCTTTTTTTTCCAATTTTTTGGTCAGCCAGGCGCTGCTTTCCCTGGGCCTGGCCTCTCTCCCCCTGTCCTCGACCCCGTGCGCTGTCCTCTTCCTCCGGCTCGTTATCCTGCGCTCAACTAAAGCGCTGCCAACAGGGGTCTGAACTCCTGGGGGGGCTGGGAGAGTTGGTGGGGGGGGGGGGGGGACTGAGGCTGGGGTTGGGGTTGAGGCCAGTGTTGAGTCAGAGCTGGAGCTGGAGCCAGGCCCAACTGCCAGAGCCCAGTGATTGGAGCCCCGCATTCCTGTGTTTGACGGAGGGATGTGTGTTCAACAGCAGATGCGCCGCGCGGCAGTAATGAGCTGGAATTCTGGGTCAGAGTGGAGCGGGGGGGGAGAACGGGGCGGGGCAGAGGGGGGCGGGGCAGGGCAGATGAGGGCAAGCCAGGGCAGAGAAGAGGGCAAGGCAGAGGAGAGGGCAGGGCAGCATAGGAGGACGGTCAGAACTGACTAGGGCAGAGCGGGGCAGAACTGACCGGGTCTCCCCCACAACCGACGGCACGCAGGCTGCTTTAACGACCCCCACGCATCTGTTCATAGAGGAGTCGTTTATTAGGACGCAGAAATAAACCTTGGGTGACTCATTAATTTACACCAGACTTGCACCAGGCAAAACTCACAGAGCAGTCGTGATTATCGCCCTAGATTCCGTGCATAAATATCCATACAAATGGAGGGAGTTCTCCTTCCCTCATGCGATAAAGGCAAAATGAGCGCGGTCGAGTGCACAAGCATAATTACATCAGTCTGTAAGTGCGGTCTAACGATGGCCCCCCGGCCTTGTTGTGATGTACAGACGGCCATTACCACAGGTGCAGATGAGACCTTTCCATGTGAGTGGCGATGATGACGGCGCCGTGTGGTTTATGCGTGAGTGGTTTATGTGCGAGCGGTTTATGTGCGAGCCTGACCGTTCCTGTCAAAGTTGCTAACAACCAGGGCTGTGAAATGAGCATTCCTCTCGTTAGGGCATGGAAACCTGTGTAATGGCGCCCTCTTGTGACAGTAAGAGGAAGTTTACCTCTTCTGAAGGCGGGGAGGAGCTTCTTTGGTTCTCATACAATTTATGTTCTCACTTCTCTCTCTCTCCTCCCCCCTCTCTGTCTCCCCACCCTCTCTCTCTCTCTCCTGCTATCCCCCCAACCCCCTCTCTCTCTCCCTCTTTCTCACCCCCTCTTTCTCTTCTCTGCTATCCCCCCTCCCTCTCTCTCTCTCCTGCTATCCCCCCACCCCCTCTCTCCCTCTCTTTCTCACCCCCTCTTTCTCTTCTCTGCTATCCCCCTCCCTCTCTCTCTCTCTCTCTCTCCCTCTCTCCCTCCCTCCCTTGTTCGAACCCCTAGTGTTTGGCTTCCTGTTCAACGACAAGTGCGGGTTCAGCTCGGAGCGCCTGGTGCTCGGCAAGAGGCGCGACACCGTGGAGAGCGTGGCGGGCGCCGCCTTCCTGCTGGCGGCCGAGCGCGTGCAGACGGGCAGCTACATCGGCCTGGACTACATCATCGGCGACACGGGCATCTCTCAGGGCAGACACTACTGGGCCTTCCGCGTGGAGCCCCACGCCTACCTGGTCAAGGTGGGCGTGGCCTCCGACTCCAAGCTGCTGGAGTGGTTCCACAACCCCCGGGACACCAGCAGCCCCAGGTATGGAGAGAGGGAGGGAGGAGGGAGAGAGGGAAGGAGGGAGAGAGAGAGAGAGGGAGGGAGGGAGGGAGGGATGGATGGGAGAGAGTCGCTGACCACGGCCCTCACCCATGGGAACTTAGCCCCGCCCACTATCCATGTCCTCCTTTGCCCCTATACCTGTCGTTAACCCTCCCACCTATCTCAGTCTATCAGGCCTGACCTCTGACCCCCCGGTCCTCCGGTTTCAGCCGGCTGGTCAGAACAGATCAGCGCTGGCCTTCCAAAGCCTGTGATGTAAGAGGCTAAGCACCAAGTTGTAAACAGCTTATTCACGTTCCAAAGTTTACTTCCCCCGATGATAATAAAGGGGCCAAACTGATTGAGGCCCCGTCGTGAGGTGAGATTAGATTAGATTATTGCTCATTCTGAGGGCGTATTCACATATGTTATTGCACACCATTGATGCGCACCAAAAAGTGATACATTGTTTTCATTTCTCAGCTACTGCGGTTCGCCTTCACTCAGCACTTTCCGCTCCGAGACCACCCCTTCTGGAGGGGCTGTTTTGGTGCGCACCTGAGTGCGATTGCTGTGTTCACACAGGCCTAAACGAAGCGCTCTCGGGCCCAAAGCTCGTTTGGTGCTCACTAACTAGTGTCTGTGTGAATACACCCCAAGTCAGGTTTCTTGGTACATGTGATAATAGTAATTACTTTCAAATACCAACATTCAGTAAGAACACTTGAATTCAGTAACGGGCTCAGAATGTCTCTCTAGAAGGCATAGAAGATACCGGACTCTTTTAGCCCCCCCCCCTCCCCGAAAGCCATTTTTCAAACTCGTCCTAGTTGATCCCTGACCCTCTCCTCTTCCTGCCCCCCCCTCAGGTACGACCACGACAGCGGTCACGACAGCGGCAGCGAGGACACCTGCTACGACCTCTCCCAGCCCTTCACCCTGCTGACCGTGGGCATGGGCCGGCTCTTCATCCCCAAGGGCTCCCTCTCCGCCGCCGGCGACCCGGGCAACCGCGTGCTGCCCATGCCGCAGCGCATCGGCGTGTGCCTGGACTACGACGCCGGCCGCGTCTTCTTCTACGACGGCGACACCATGAGGTGCCTTTACGAGCGGCCCGTGGAATGTTCCGGAACGATGTACCCGGCCTTCGGCCTGATGGGCAGCGGCAAGGTCCAACTGGAGGAGTTCATCACCGCCAAGAGATTGGTCTACATGTGAGACCAAGGGGGAGGGGGGGGGAGGTGGGATTGGTCCGTGCGTGAGACGGGGCAGATCTGATTGGTCTGTCCGGGGGCGGACGTGATTGGCCTCTTTGCGAGGTTAGATCAGATGTCATTGGTTGCGGTACGCGTCAGATCTGATTGGTCGATTTTTAAAACAATCAGAAAGGGTTAAACCTTTTTTTTAGCAGACACACACCAAAGTCTCTTAGCGTATTTCTTTAACATCTGCCTTTGAGCTTGATTTTGTCAGATTTACGTGTGTGTGTGTTCACCATCTCAGCTTATTTGTGTTATGACGCGTCTCTGTGTTATCTAACTCTTCCCTGTAAGTGGCAACGACAGTTCAGTGAGTCACCAGCCGCTGGGTGCCTCCAGCAGGGCCTTGTAGCTACTCTACTTCTCCAGTATCTATGCCACGCCTTCGTGCCTTTCTAGATGAAATAGGCCAGCTAGCAGATGCTGCAGTCTATTCATATCTTAACACCACAGAAAGGCAGTTCATCGTCTCAGTTCTTAGCACCATCACAAACGACACCTCACCTCTGAACATTTCTCCACAAATCGATGTCATAATGCACCCATCAACACTAGTTCACTTTGACACATTTTGTTTTCCTGTTCACAAATTTGCATTCGATTTGCACGTTTGGACACCTTGCACACTCTTCTCCACTACCTACTCACTACCTACTACACACTGTGTTGACTACAGATAGAGCACGTGAATCTACACTGTTACAACATAGAAGGCATGCATTCCCGCACATTATCAGGTTAGACGAACACAACGTTGATGACGTCACAGTCCCACACAGCATTATACACCTATCACAGCTGGTGCACATGCTGGGTCCAGGTAGCCATCTTGGATCCAGTTCCACAGTATTGAATGTTTTTATTTACTTTTTTTACTTTTTTTTTTAAGCACCAAGGAATGTACACCTTCAGATCACAGATCATAGATCAGATCAGGTTCTCACAGTGACACAAGGGCTTCTTCACCACGATCACATCAGCTGGGGGCGGGGCTGGGGGCGGAGCACACGGCACCATGGTGGCTACGGTAGAGGCGGACGTTACAGAACGTCCCGGCAGGCTCGCTGTTGAAGGCAGAGACGGTAAAAGCTCAAGGGCACATTCCACATCACGCCTAGCAGCGTTTGTTGATGGAGTTATTTCTCTCGATTTGGTGTGTGTGTGTTCGCGCGCGTGCGTTTTCGTGTTTTTTCCCCCCGTATTTTTCTTCTTGAGGGCAAGGGTACTCTGTGTGTTCTCTCAGGTTTCCCGTACTACCTACCTCCTAACACCATCCCTGGACAACCATTGCTCCCACATCTTCCCCTGACCACTGGATGACATTCAGTTTCTGTAGCTTTAAATATTGTTAATGTTGGTGAAATTATCATTCTCTGTACTCGGTATCTCAGCCTTTAACATGATAGTCCCTGTCCAATAATAAGCTGAAGTTTAAAACTCAACTTAAGTTTGTTTTAAATACTGTACATGTACATAGTCTAGCATGAGACATTATTTTCGACCTAATAAAACGCTGTGTGTCTGTATTGTTTGTTTTCATTTGATCTGACGCTTGGACCAACCTCGAGGCTAAAACGAACTTGAGGTGTGTTTAATATTGGTATAAGAGTTATGGTGACTAAGGAGTTGTTGATCATGTTTGTGACCGCTTTTGTCAAGATGGCATTTTAAAACGGGACCCTCTATCCCCCTGTTCACTCTGTGATGATGTTAGTTTAGGTTCCATTTGAGTGTTCTAGAATTTGTGTTCCTGCAATTTTTCTTTATTCTAGTTTGGGTGAAACTTCTGTAATCATGTTACAGTATTGAGACTAAGGAAAAGAACATTTCTTGTCTTAAATGTATTTTTCTCTTGGTTACATGATGGGTGTTGATGGGTGTAATGATTTGTCTCTGTAATGTTTTTGGATTCCTTCCTGGACACTGAATCTCTCGACCTGGTCCAGTTCAATTGACTGTTGAAACACCTTACAAGTCTATGCACTTCTAATTAACTGGTTCGGGGTCGTTTATTCATAATCATGGAATGTATTATTATTTACAGACAAGAAATTTAATGTCTTGTCTTCTAAGGGTTTTTTGTGTGTTCATTTTATTTTCTATGTCTTGGGGTCATAATCTCACTGGGGAACACATCAGCTACGTCTGAACACCTAGAGCTTGGGTAGACGACCATACAGTAGTGCGCTGGCATGGATCATATCACTACTGTGTTGATAGAAAAGAGCATTCGCTTTTCAGTAGTATGCAGTGAAACCAAATATTCTGCAGACTCCCAAACATATCTATCAAGCTAGCACTTTAAACCTTAGCATGTGTAAGACACGAAGCTCTCTGGTGTGCTTGGTGTGTGGGTGTGTGAATTTTGTGTGCAATATTAGGTAGAGGTATGTGGAGTAGGTAGGAGAAATGTAGGGATTTTGTGTTCTTCTATAGACTGGGATTGGGGAAACGTGATGTCTGCTTTCTGAGTGTAACGCTTTAATTAACGCGAGGGGCTTCGTCTGTCATCCGAGTCTTGAAATGCTGTACTATGCTTTTTTAAATTTGCTGTTTTGGGATTTGTATGAAATAAAATGGTAGTGTTTTTAAAAACAGCTGTTCTCTCTGGCTACTGATGGGGATTGGGTTCACTTTGGTTTGTGACATCTTCATGAAGGTAATTTAGCCTCTGGGTGAAGGGGTAATTAAGGGTAATTTTATACTGTAGCATGGCAACAGTAATGGCTGCATTAAGGCTCACAATTATCTAGATGTAGCCCACAACCAGTGTATTCTATTATAGTCTAATGTTTTAATGGGTTTATTGATTATACTGTTGAGTGAATGCACCTTCTGCAGAATCCAGTCTTATCGGCTGTGAGCTGATGGTCAGACCAAGGAGAGTGCAGAGAGGTTAACCTCCTATACATGTCTGTCTGCAATGTCTGCTCAGCCATAACCAACATCACTGTAGGCTGGGTTTCAATCAGCGGTTCGAATCCCGCTCTTTATCCATTCCAGTCATCTTTAGGGCTGGATGTCGTCTCTTCGGACGAGTGAAAAGTTTGATCGTGATGCTACATAAGACAGGTGACTTCTCTGTCACATGACACACAAGACAGGTAACTGGTGACAAAAGTCTGGGCAGGAGTAAACTTGGTCAACACGCTGCAGAGTCATGAAAGTAAAGATACGATTTCACTACTGCGTGCTGATTGAAGGATAGTTCTACTACTGAATTTACTACTCAATACTACAACAGTTAGACAGATATTGTAGAATGTAAAATAGTGTTATTACACTGGCTGCAATCATGTGTACTTCCAGAGTCACCGAGATGATTAGTGTCTGTCCATCTGTTGAATAATCTTGAATTATAATCTAGATGATTTAAAGACCATAATGTTTAGTATTTTGACCTTCACAGAAACCATGTAGTGCCTGCAGTAGCTTATCCTTACCAGCTCGAGGATGCTCGGTTGCCATGGGAGGAGATGAAGACAGGGAGGAGGAGGAGGAGGAGGAGACACGTTACGCTCGTGGCCTGCAACACGGAAGAGACCGGAGGAACGAGCCTCCACGTCACTGAGGTGCATTCGAGCAATAGATCGGGGCTACTGTAGCCGCTGCTCTAAGAGGTGCTATCCCTGTACCGTTTACACATGGTTACAAATCGCGGATAAACGAATAATCGATTATTGGACTTGTATGATCGTTAACCGACGAGATTTATCTTTCGCGGACGGAGCCTGGATTGAAGATTGGAATTCAGCTGAAGGTAACCCAGCAGTCTTGGGCTGTAGCTCGACCATCGCCGGGGTATTTGGGGATTGCACGGTGCACACCGGCTCCTTTACAATTGCACCCTGCTCAGCTAAAAACACGGCCAACATTGCAAATGATGGCTTTGTTATTCTCGTTAAGTATTCCTATCATGCAAATACCATATAGTCTCACCGTCATAACTAAAGACTAGCTTGGCTCTTCGCCACCACCTTCCAATAACATTGGGATAATCATGTTAGCTCGCGTTGACGTGTTTGACAGCTGGAGCCTCTGCTAGCTACTGTAGCTATCATCTGCAGATTGCAGCAACCCAGATTTCAAATCATAGTCAATTGTTATTACAGTGTTATGAACAGTATCCCTTGTTTTATTGCTATATAACTAACAATGCTGACAATGCACTAGCGTTGTAACCTTGTCAATATTGTATTGTTTTATTGCTATATAACTAACAGTGCTGATAAAGCACTAATGTTGTAACCCTGTCAATATTGTCTTGTTTTATTGCTATATAACTAACAGTGCTGATAAAGCACTAATGTTGTAACCCTGTCAATATTGTATTGTTTTATTGCTATATAACTAACAGTGCTGATAAAGCACTAACGTTGTAACCCTGTCAATATTGTATAACATTGTATCAACCATCGGCCTATACGGCTAGCAAGGTTAGCCACTCACCTGTAATTACCACTAATGATATTTCCCTTGCTTATGGCTGCTATCAAGTTTAGCCTAGAGGTAGCTGGCTAATACACAGGGAAATACAACGGCTGTTGGTGTTTCACACACGAGAGAGAGCACTAGACTGGAAAGGGGTTTTCATGCCATGGCATTGTCAGTCACCAGTTGTGTTTCTATAGCCTAGTCTATGGACCACCTGTAGATCTAGCTGTAGGCTGCATTGTAGCCTGGTTATAGATGATGTATTATGTTCCATTGAGGGCAGCACAGTGTGCCTAGCCTGACAAGGCAGACCAAATTCCCATTCGGAAATTCTGATTCATGGGATTGGAGCCAGGCTTCAGTGTGTCAGGCTAGTAGTTGGGTTGTGTGGGTTTGTGTGTATTGTTGTGAGATTAACAGTAGCCTGCCTGTTTGTGTGCATACCTGTCTTTAAAGAAACATCCATCACTGTGTCAGCTCACACACACCCAGGTATTTTGGGTGGTGCGTCTGGTGAGAAATGTTTGTTTGTGGGTGGAGGTGGGATCTCACTTTGTGTGTGTGTGTGTACATACATTTATGTATTTATACAGTGTAACATAACATACTGTATTTATACAGTGTAACATAACATACCTCCATAGCCAAGCCTCATATTATCTTAGGCTTAACAACAGTTTTGCCTGAAAAAATCAACTACAGTATAACGTCCTGCTTATAATGCACACAACATACAATGTACAGGTTATAGGCTAATTACATTGCCTATGATTAGCCTATAACCTTAATTGTTTTCAATGTCAACATATCTAGATAGAGAAGTGATACTGTAGGCCTGGGTTAAGTGAACGGTCAGTTAGAGGCAAGCTAGTGGGAAGCATGAGTTTCAGGCGGTATGGCCTACTGATTCCTAATCCCAGTCATTGCTGACACGTCCAATAGCCTTTACAAATCTGCAGCGTTATTGATGGCCTCATATTTCTACTAGTACTCTACTACTGTAGCTTTGAGTTGCGTCAGCGGTCTTCCTGTTCCCTGAGCTCCGTAGGTAATGAGACTGACTCACGCACATCTGTGTCGGTGCTGGAGCAGGACGAAAAAAAGGCTGAGTAAAAAAAAAAGCGGAGATTGGCCGCACAACAGCTGCTGCCCCACTGTAATTCATTGTTCGGGTCACGGTGTTTTCGACCTTGGTGGGTCTTCTTCAGGTCTTTCCCAGGTCTTCTCTACCTGAATAACACCCACAAAGGTCGAAAACGTTGTGACCTGCACATTAAATACTGTATATGGTGGAGCAGCAGCGGTTGTCTGGACATCTCTTCTGTTTTCTCCTGACCCTAGGGTCATGGTCGGCAGTGTAAAAACGGTAGCAGACCATGTATGAGGAAAATACAGCTCTTCATATTGATATTATAGATCTATAGATCTGCCTGCACTGAGAAAAAGTGTTGCAAAACAGCTCTTTTCTTGGTCGCCTGGTTTGTAGTGTATTTATAGTGGCGTGCTACATTGAACCAAAAAGGGTTCTCAAATGTATTTTTCTCTTTTTCTGAGGGTTCTCCTGCCAAAGAACCCTATGATTCTAGTTCACCAATGCCCTAGTTAAGAGCACGCCTCCAAGAATCTCTTCTACTTTCTCTGTAGGACTTTGTTCCTCTGGTACAATCGGTGACGTATTAAGAGGAAGCATATCTGGTTCTGTTTCTGATACTTGACTCTTTAATAAGTTCTTGAGCCTTGAATGTTGAGTGAGCCCACTGGAATGTCAACATGCACACTGTCCTTATCAGAGGCATGCGCAGTGTACATTTATCTGTGTAGTGACATCAAGGAACATCTGGAAAGCTTCTCTGGTCTATAGATTGAAAGATAGTCTGCCAACTAACCGACTGTTAATTAATGTCCTTCTGTTTCACAGAGAAGCTCACTGGTTGTTCTGATTGGCTGTTCTGTCTGAGTAGCTGTCTGATTGGAGTCTGACTGGTTGTTCTGATTGGCTGTTCTGATTGGCTGTTCTGACTGGTTGTTCTGACTGGTTGTTCTGATTAGCTGTTCTGATTGGCTGTTCTGACTGGTTGTTCTGACTGGTTGTTCTGATTAGCTGTTCTGATTGGCTGTCCTGACTGGTTGTTCTGACTGGTTGTTCAGATTGGCTTTTCTGATTGGCTGTTCTGAGTGGTTGTTCTGACTGGTTGTTCTGATTGGCTGTTCTGACTGGTTGTTCTGACTGGTTGTTCTGATTGGCTGTTCTGATTGGCAGCTCTGACTTGTTGTTCAGATTGGACGTTCAGATTGGCTGTTCTGATTGGCTGTTCTGACTGGTTGTTCTGACTGGTTGTTCAGATTGGCTTTTCTGATTGGCTGTTCCGAGTGGTTGTTCTGACTGGTTGTTCTGATTGGCTGTTCTGACTGGTTGTTCTGACTGGTTGTTCTGATTGGCTGTTCTGATTGGCAGCTCTGACTTGTTGTTCAGATTGGACGTTCAGATTGGTTGTTCTGATTGGCTGTTCTGACTGATTATTCTGATTGGCTGCTCTGACTGGTTGTTCAGATTGGCTGTTCTGATTGGCTGTTCTGACTGATTATTCTGATTGGTTATTCTGCCTGGTTGTTCTGACCGGCTGCCCTGTCTGTTCTGTTTCCCAGGGACGCTGCTCTCCGCTGCTCCTTGATGGGGGAACCAGCTCCTCGCCGCTCCACCCTCGTCTCCCGGCTGCCCATCTTCCGCCGGAGCGCCAGCAAGCGGCAGGACTCGCTGCCGTCCTCCCCGTCCTCTGGCGGCGTGGGCAACGGCGTCCACACCTCGTCGCCGTCCAGCACCAACTCCAGCTCCAGCAGCACGGGAAAGCGCCGCAGCCTGTTCCGCACGCCCTCGCTCAGCTTCGGCGGCAAGCGGGGCGGTGAGCCCCGCGCGTCGCCGCCGCAGCCCCTGCAGGGGAACCCCGCGGCAGAGGGCCCGGGCCAGCGCACCGCGGACGCTAACGGCAACCAGCAGCAGCAGCAGCCTTCGCTAGGCTTTCAAGATGGCAGCCGCAGCAAGATGCGCCATTCGTTCGGCTTCGGGAGCCACCGGCACAAGAAGATCACGCGCTCGCAGACGGAGGACTTCGAGAAGGCTCCGCCCACGAGCTGCCGGAGCAACGTCTTCACCAACTGCATCAGCTCAGGGACCAACGAGGGGGACGACTCGGGTTTTCTGGACGACTACAGCGGGAGCAAGCGCTCCTCCAAGAAGAAGCATCTGCTGCCCAAGTCCTTCTCCTCCCACCATCGCTTCTCCCGGCACTCCGAGCCCAGCCGGCAGACCCCCGAGGTGACCGTGGACCCCCCCACGCTGGGCTCCAGCCCGGGCTCCTGGGCCGGCGACCCCCCGGGGCTAGAGAGCTCGCTGCAGTCGCCCATGCTGTCCGAGGACCGCACCACCGCCATCACCCCCTCCGAGTTCATCCCCATCACGGAGGACTCCGTGTCGGAGGCCGACGGTCTGCCGGCCCCCAGCCCTGACCCGGGGCCCGCCCCCTCCGCCGCCGCCACCGCCGCCACCGCCGCCACCGCCACCCCCAGCCCCCCTGCGGAGAACTTCGGCCAGGCGGTCTCTGCCTCCCAGGCATTGATCACGCCGTCTCAGCCCGCCGCCGCGGTCGATAGGCCGCCGCTGCCGGACGCCGCCGCGGCCAACAACACGGACTACAAGACGGCGGCGTCGCTGTCCGAGGCCGCCACGGAGATCGCCACGGTGCCGCCCCCGGCGCCGCAACAATCGCAGGAAGAGAGGGAACAGAGGGCAGAGGAGAGGAAGGAAGTGAGGCAAGAGCTAGCGGAGGAGGAGGAGGAGGAGGAGGAGGAGGAGGGGGAGGGGCTAGCCGCGGCGGCGGCGGCGGGGGAGCAGACGGAGACCAGCGAGAGCGAGGCCGGGGGGGTCGGCAGCGGTGGCGGCGGCGGCGGGGGTCCGAGGTCGAGGAGCGAGGGGTGCCACTCCAACCCGGAGCAAACAGACCGGAGGTACAGGAACCTGTCGTCCATCCAGGAGCCGGGCAGGGGGCCCTGCTGTGGGAGGCACGAGCCCCGGTCGTCCCACCTCAGGAAACCGCACGCTGGTGAGGGCTCGCCGCAGGGTTCGGGGGTCGGGGGTCGCCGGGGGTCGTTACGCGGATACGCCGGGGGGTGGTTTATGTGCTGTCTGACCCCTCCCCCCCCCCTTGTCTGTTATCCTTTCCCTCTACTCTGTCTTCCTGTGTGAATGAAGTGGAAAGGCGCGTGGGTACGCTGGGGTCAGAGGTCATGGCAACTACCTTACACAGCATAGTGCACTACCAGAGGGGAGTTGACAGTAACCACCTTAACACACCATACATAGTGCACTACCAGAGGGGAGATGACAGTAACTACCTTTACACACCATACATAGTGCACTACCAGAGGGGAGATGACAGTAACTACCTTAACACACCATACATAGTGCACTACCAGAGGGGAGATGACAGTAACTACCTTAACACACCATACATAGTGCACTACCAGAGGGGAGTTGACAGTAACTACCTTTACACACCATACATAGTGCACTACCAGAGGGGAGATGACAGTAACTACCTTAACACACCATACATAGTGCACTACCAGAGGGGAGTTGACAGTAACCACCTTAACACACCATACATAGTGCACTACCAGAGGGGAGTTGACAGTAACTACCTTTACACACCATACATAGTGAACTACCAGAGGGGAGTTGACAGTAACTACCTTTACACACCATACATAGTGCACTATCAGAGCAGAGGTGCTCATTCACAACACTTCCACGTGTATCTCGAGTAGGATTTGTATTCACCCAACATTTTCTAAAGGTAGAGTAACCAGGCATAGCCATCTATGGTGAATGCTTAATGGAGCTTTCATCCAAAGCGCTTTACAATGGCCTCTCATTCATCCATTCACACACACACTCACACACCAATGGCGGCAGCTGCCATAAAAGCTGCAAGCCTGCTCATTGGGAGCAATTTGGGGTCAGCGTCTTGCCCGAAGACACTTTGACGTGTGGACAGGAGGAGCCGGGATTCGAACCTCCGACCCTGCGGTCATTGGACGACCCGCTCTACCTCCTGAGCCACAGCCGCCCCAAGCATGTGCTTCTATAGCCAGTCCGTAGCTCAGTGTGTAACGCAGGCTGGTGATTGGCTGGTTGGTGATTTGCTGGTTGGTGATTGGTGGGTGGCAGCCCATTGGTTAGAGCAGCCAGGCCACTTGACAAGTGATTTCTCATCAATCACTGCCTGCTGCTCTTGAACAAAGCACTTAACCCCAACACTAGCTCATTGTTGTAAGTCTGTTTGGATAAAAACATCTGCTAAATTACAAAAATGCAACAATAAAAAACTAATATAAAAAAAATACATATAAAATAATGCTATATATATATATATATATATATATATAATAGTGCTGTGCTCTCATCCACAATGACGTACCCTACCAAGTATTACACAGTGTCCCTGTGTAAAAGGATAGTGCCTGTTCGTGGGACTAAATCACTGTGAAAGTGTGGTCGAGTGTGAAAGCGCTATTGACCCATGCTAGAAAGATGTGGGCTCGCCACAATCAGGAGGCTGTATCAGATTCCAGCGCTAGGCTGGGGTATCTTAGGCTAGGTGGTTAGACTAGGAGGTGCTAGTAGGTTCAATGCTGTATTCTACATTAGATTCTAGGCTGTGTACTAGGTACTTGGAGCTAGGTTTTAGGTGCTAGGCTGGGTCGCTATCGTCTAAATTGAAATGGTAGAAGCTGGGCTCTGGTTATGAGCAAAGCTGGGTCCAGTCCTGGTGGCGAGATTACTTTTCGCAACAGTTTAGCAAGAACACCATAGAGTTTAGGGTTAAGGTTAGGGTTAGGGTTAAGGTTAGGGTTAGGGTCTTCCTTAACCCTAAACTCAATGGTGTTATTGCTTAACTGTTGCGAAACACGTAGACGCGTCCTGGTGATCCTCGGCCCAGCTGCATCCTCCTCTGGTCGGCATGGGTCAGTGAGCAGTGAAGCCTGCATTTGCACATCTGCCCTCAGGGGCACGCAAAGCTGTATTCCATCATATAGGCGTACCGTCGTGTGCCTGTCAGGAAGTAGCGCCTGGGGTTTCAGACAGAGGTGCGCTTGTCTGGGCTTTAGACCTGCACTTCCTTTTTCTGTTCCACTTCCTACTGTAGGTATCCTCTGATGGGAACTGTGGGTGTTTTGTTTGTAACAGGAAGCTGGTCGACTATATCTTATATCCAGGGTATGTGATGGCCCCCTGGACAGGGCTGGCTGGAGACAGGAGGTCAGGTTACCTGCTGGCAGATTGCCAAACCTTCTTCAGCCTGGTTGCTCTGAAAGGACTTATTCCACTGCCGAGTTGTCGGAAGCGCTGAAGTTCTTTCAACGTCTAGTCTGCTGTGACTGCCCTCAGCTGCTGAGACCGGCGACAACATCTTCCGTTCGTCCCGTTCTCCGTGCAAAACGGATCCTGCCTGCTCATGTTTTCGAAACGAACGAAAACAGATCAATTTAAGACCATCGATGTCGGATCGAGCGTGTTTAAAGTCCGCTTTCCTGATAACGAGTAAATGCGCAGCTTAGAGAAAAAACGTGGTTTTCATCGTCCTGGTCTAAATCAAATCAGTGTGCAATGAGTGAAAATGACATCGTCAGTGTTTGGGAAAATAGCTCGGAACAAAACGCTGGCAGCATTTGTTTCCTAGGAATCATTGGAGCCTGTTGGTGCTGTAGAAAGTTTCATAGACAGGACTTTGGGTCATGTCCAGGTTTGCGGTAGGGCTGTATTGATTAACGGCTGTTGAAATTTTAGCCACCTTGTTTTTTAAAGGAACCCCACAGACATATCAATAAAGGGTTACAATGCCTGGTGGGGTTGGTTCAGAGATAGAATAGAATAGAATATACTTTATTGTCCCCTCAGGGAAATTTGTCTTGGGACTCGTTTGCTGCACAAATCAACTCTATACATAGAAACAGAGGAGGACAACACATCACATGTCTCACATACATATACTACACACAACACGTTGTCCACAACATATTGCACATACAAAACCCATTACACATACTCACAACACATTGTACATACACAACACATTGCACATACACAACACATTGCACATACACAACACATTGCACATACATAGACTATTGCACACAACCCACATTGCACTTGCCCCAGTGAAAAAAAGAGAAGAAAACACCTTGACTATTGCACACTTCATTCCTTCATTTGGCCCCATTCAACATTCTAACTGCGGTCGGCACAAATGGCACCACTTTAGGCCAATCTAAAGATTTGTGGTGGGAATACGACAACAAACGGGATCTGTTCTAGGAATGTGTGTGTGTGTGTGTGTGTGTGTGTGCAGGGCTGAAAATTAACACCTGCCACCAGCCAAATGCAGGTAAAATTTCCAATTGGTGACTAGATTTCGGAAGGCTATCTGAAAAAAAAAAAAATACTTGGCCGGTAGATTTTTTCATCTACAGTCCCCTTGGCAGGTGACTCACCGTGAGGCAAAAAGTTAATTTTCACCCCTGTGTGTGTGTGTGTGTGTGTGTGTCTGTGTGACTACTTTATTAGTCTACTTGTGTGTCGCGGTCTTGCGGTGCCCCTCACAGCATCTGTGCGGAAACTGTTTTGTCCTTTTGTCCACGTTGAGTTAATAATAGAATAGAACAGAATGAATTTCTCCATCTGGTCGAACGGGAAACATACTTTCCTGTAGGACTCAGACAAACACATGAGGAATGTCTCTGTGATGTTGAAATAGTCTCAGAAAATAAATATGTCAAGTTTTTCTCTAACTTACAGTACCATGTCTCTCCTCTCCTCTAATTTCTCCCCTCTCTCTCCCTTTTCCCCTCTTTTACTACCCATTCCTCCAACCCCCTCTCTCCCCACCTCTTCTCTCCTCATTTCTCCTCTCCTTCTCCTCTCCTCTCCTCTCCTCTCCTCTCCTCTCCTCTCCTCTCCTCTCCTCTCCTCTCCTCTCCTCTCCTCTCCTCTCCTCTCCTCTCCTCTCCTCTCCTCTCCTCTCCTCTCCTCTCCTCTCTTCTTTTCCCCTCCTCCGCTTCCCTCTCCTCTCCTCTCCTCTCCTCTCCTCTCCTCTCCTCTCCTCTCCTCTCCTCTCCTCTCCTCTCCTCTCCTCTCCTCTCCTCTCCTCCTCTCCTCTCCTCTCCTCTCCTCAGCCTCCATGTGTAGCAGTGTCAGCCCCTACCATGAGGTGATGAGGATGGACCGGAGGCTGCGCTCCTCATCTGAGGGGGCGGGGGGCCCCAGGCTCCGCCTCAACCTGAAGGAGCCCCACGGCAGCGAGGGAGGAGCCCTGGTCAAACACCGGACCAACTCCTCCTCCTCCAAACTGGGCAGCCTGGTAGGTTTCACTGACACACGATACAGCCTGACACCTGTCATCCAATCCCTCTCTCTCTCTCTCTCTCTCTCTCTGTCCGTCTCTCATTTCCCCTACTTTCACTCCCTCTCCTTCTGTTCCCCTTCCTCTCTCTTGCTCTCTCTCTCTCTGTCCATCTCTCATTTCCCCTACTTTCCCTCCCTCCCTCTGTTCACTTTCCCCCCTCGCTCTCTCTCTCTCTCTCTCTCTCTCTCTCTCTCTGTCCTTCTCTCATTTCCCCTACTTTCCCTCCCTCCCTCTGTTCACTTTCCCCTCTCTCTCTCTTTCTCTCTCTCTCTGTCTCTCACTCTCTCTCTCTCTCTCTCTCTCTCTCTCTCTCTCTCTCCCCCCCTCCCCCCCTCTACTCCTATCCCTGCTGCAGACTGCAGGTCTTAGGCCATGCCGCCTCCTCCACTGGATTACTGTCTCACACGAGGATAACATCGCTGGCCTAAATGAAACAGTCTAATCCTCTCCCTGGGTTGTTGATCAGCGAGACAGCACTCCTGCTTGACACACTCTGAGGAGACTTGTCACCCACATGATATACACTTCCTCTCCTCTCCTCTCCTCTCCTCTCCTCTCCTCTCCTCTCCTCTCCTCTCCTCTCCTCTCCTCTCCTCTCCTCTCCTCTCCTCTCCTCTCCTCTCCTCTCCTCTCCTCTCCTCTCCTCTCCTCTCCTCTCCTCTCCCTGTCTTCTTCTCTCCTCTCCTCTCCTCTCCCTGTCTTCTTCTCTCCTCTCTCCTCTCCTCTCCTCTCCTCTCCTCTCCTCTCCTCTCCTCTCCTCTCCTCTCCTCTCCTCTCCTCTTCTCTCCTCTCCTCTCCTCTCTTCTCTTCTCCTCTCTCTTCTTCTCCTCAGCCACTGGAGGTTTGGTCCTTATGTCTGCCAAGCTCATTTTGCAGTTTCCTTTTACAGATTATGAAAGAGTAAATTGTAAGCTTTCAAATGAGGTGCCATGCATTGAGGTCTGCAAATATTTGAAGAAGATATGCTTCTGTGAATGTTGGTACACCTGAAACCACTAAGCAGAGAAAAAGGGCTTCAAAGAATCAGAGCTGTTCACTCCTCTCACAGGATATGGACTTTGATGACAAAATTTGACGTTGAATTTATTGATCATATAACTGTTTGTTATATTGAGTGGATCCTTCGCAACTTCAATTTTCGTAATACGAAAAAAGGAACCAAAAATAATTTTGCCCTGTAGCGCATTATGAGGACAGCAGACATCAGGAACAAACCTCCAGTGGTTGTCACCTCTCATCTCCTCTCTTCCCCTCTCTCCTCCTCTCCTCTTCTCTCGTCTCCTCTCTCTTCCTCTCCTCTCCTCTCTTCCCCTCTCTCTTCCTCTCCTCTTCTCTCATCTCCTCTATTCTCCTCTTTCAAATTCTCTTGTCTCCTCTCTTGTCTCCTTCCCTAGCTCTCTCAGACTGCGTAAACATCCTGTACCTCATAGTTTGGTGAGAGAACCAACGTCAGGCGTACCCTTACATACACCGCTATGATGTCACAAAGCTCTCATCTTCTAAACCTGAACAGAGAGTCACAAACCGTACCACGTCCGTCAAGGCCGCCCATGACGCACCTCTGTTCTTCTCAGCAAGCGCCTGGTTTCGTCTCGAGGCGTCGGCCTGATGTTCCGACTGAAGGTCTCTCCTGGGAGGGGCGGTCGGGAGGAGGAATGAGAACCAATTTAGCATCCCTCCGCGCGTCTCCCGCGTTTGGGAGGATAACAGCCGACACTCCACGATAACGAGCTGAGCCTCAGAGAGACGACTCGAGTGTTCATCTAGACAATGAGCATGTGTGTGTTTGTGTCTGTGTGTGTGTGTGTGTGTGTGTGTGAGTGGGCTTGTCATCTTTTATCAGCAGATGGGAGGTATACAGTATCAGGCTAGCTACAGAACATGGCCAATACAAGATTAAGATTGTGTTGAGAGGCCTAGTCCATTACAACACAATAGTGGGATTTGTCTTGTTAAGGATACGGTACGCGGTGAAATCCTGGACTATAAGATCAGGATGTCGAAAATGGAAAGTGTATTTGAGTGAATGAATGAATGAATGAATGAATGAAACTTTATTTCGAACATAAGAAAGACATGTCATAATGTACAAGTGAAGTAAAAAATAAAACACACACACATAACTAATACTAGAAATGGTACACAGGGAGCACTGACCTCCGCCCATGAATGCATTTCGTGGCTGTTTGGTAGTGCTGCATTCACTAGTTTGTCGAAGTGTCCTTGAGCAAGACACCTAACCCCAAATTGCTCCCAATGAGCAGGTTAGCACCTTGCATGGCAGCTACCGCCATTGGTGTGTGAATGTGTGTGTGAATGGGTGAATGAGAGGCCAGTGTAAAGCGCTTTGAGTACCGTTAAGGTGGAAAGCGCTATATAAGTGCAGTCCATTTACCATTTTGTTACGCCAGTCCAAACCTCGTGTCTCTGTGACCTTCCCATTTTGAAATATTGCAGTTATTGATTTCAAAAAGGTATTTGACTGAAAATCCTTAAGGCCTATGATGTCCCCCCCCCAACTTACTTCGGGCCATAGGGACCATGTATTCGAATGCAAGGACAAGGGTTGTGATGCCGGACGACAACAGCGAGGATTTTGACATCATGGTGGGAGTGTTACAAGGGGACACCCTCGCACCCTTCCTCTTTATAATAGTCCTGGACTGCGCACTGAGGCAGGCAATCCAGGGAAGAGAGGAGGATCTCGGCTTCACTATAACACCTATAGGAGGTGGAGAAGGTATCCTGCTGTAGTCCTAACAGACCTGGACTACGCCCACGACATCAGCCTGAGATCTGACCACGTGAGGCAAGCACAAGAGCTTCTGACCAGAGTGGAAAAGGAATGTGCCAAGTTGGGTCTTGGACTGAACACCAAGAAAACTGAGGTCATCATCTAGAACATCCCGGAACATCTGCCCCTAATGATAGCTGAAGGTACTGCTCTGAAGGAGGTTGAGGACTTCAAATACCTGGGTCTTGGGTCAACTCAACGGAACAGGACGTCAAAGTGAGGAAGGCGCTCGTGGAGAGCTCTGAAGGGCATGAGCAACGTGTGGAAATCCACCCTCCCCTGTGAAACTAAACTCTACTTCTTCGACGCCACTGTGGAGGCCGTTCTCCTGTATGGCTGTGAGTGCTGGACCCTGAGACACTCCCTGCAGAGGTCGCTGGACCCTGAGCCACTCCCTGCAGAGGTCGCTGGACCCTGAGCCACTCCCTGCAGAGGTCGCTGGACCCTGAGCCACTCCCTGCAGAGGTCGCTGGACGGATGCTACACCAGAATGCTACTTGCAGCACTGGACATAAGTCATAACGCGCATGTCAGTATTGAAGATATGTACGGAGAGAGGTCAAGGGTGAGTGGGAAGACGGCAGCAAGGAGAATGAGGCTGGCTGGGCACTGCTACAGACGCCCTGTGATTTGGTGGCCCATGCTATATGGACCCAAATTGCTGCCATAATTCGAAACTGCAAAGAAAAAAAAAGAAAGTTCGAAACTCATTGTTTGAAAGCTAAGTTTTAAAGGCTTGCACAATGTTTTGAAAGGCTGAAAAAAAGAAATGATTTTGTATTACAGTTTTCCTTCATTACAGCAGCACTCTGTTTTCAGTGTTTGTTTAACACATTTTCAGAGTTTTGAATTTGGCACCATTCTCCCGTGTCACTGGGGTTGTAACCTTGTACGTGGTGATCTGAAAACCGATGCGCATATGTTTGACACACTCTGAGGAGTTTTGAGACGGTGAAACTCGAGGTTTGAAAGGGCGAATCTTGCACGGAAGTATCCGTTCAGCGCAGAGTTACCATTCAACTCCTACCTTTCAGAAATTCGCCCACACAGCTGTAACGTTGTGTCCCCAGGCGGTGAGTTTTCGCACGCACACACGCCACTGAAAAAACATTACCTCCCGGCCAAAGACATATTACCAAAAGGGCCTATCGGGCTCAGGCCCAGGGGCCCAAGACCTCAGGGGGCCCTTTGCATTTCTTGTTGCAGGAACACCAATAGAAATTTAGGGTGAGATTCCTAACACAAACATAAAAAAACATTAATATTTTGAACAGTTTATAGAGGCCCATGTCTTTAAAAAAAGAGAGAAGCTTGTGTGGGCTTTATATTTTCTATAGCCTACTCCTTAATCTAATGGGTGGGAATGTAGGCTACCTTTCCATAGATAAATGAGTAGGCTATAAAACTAGTCTATAGAGTGCGCTATTAAAGTTTGTGAGATAGATCAGGTCACAAGGTCAACTGGTTCAATCTGTTTGATCTTGACAACGAACCGTACATGTAAAATGGAGCACCGTCACATATTAAGCGGAGCAGCAAAACCAACGATCCGAAGCAGTCAGATGCTTTACAGCAGGTTCCTTGTATTTCCAGTTTTTAAAAGAAAACAAAGGACAACATTGTTGCGGCGGAGGCTGTAGGGGGTGGGGGGAGTGGGCGATTTGGTAGGGAGGGGGCCCCTCTACACATCCAGGCCCAGGGGCCCATTTTTTCATGATCCGTCTATGCTCCCGGCCTGCGCTGTCGCTGAAGTATAGGTCAACATTAACAATACAGAATACATTAATAAACCGTCATTTTCCAAGAAGGAGTAGGATGAAGCATACGCTTATCGAGTGATAATTTGAATGAGATCGCATTCCTGAGCACTGTATTTACCGTTTAAAGCGACGCTGTAAGAATGCAGCCATTTCGTATTGGAGTGAAACCTCCCGTTAATCTTCATGGCGGACCGAGTAAAGAGGCAGTTCATTTATTGGGTGGTGAGTCGCGCGGCGTGCGGCGCGCTCCACGTGTCTCCGCCTCCATCACTCCTCTTGGCAGCCGTGGAATGGAGTCTCGCTGTAATAAGTCTGAATATGATATTATATCCATTATCTTCCCATCAGGCTGTGAAGGTTACGGCCGGCTGGCCAGTCAAACAGTCGTACTAACTGTCCACAGCCGCGGGCTGGCCCTGACCTACCTCATTGAGCTCCAAATGAACGGTATGCTCAATAGCTCTATAATCCCACGGCTGAACGCCCCACATCTTTTCCAATGACTATTAAAGGGTTGTATTAAGGAGCCGTGCCTTTAAGAACTATATTACCCGTTCATCAATGGGGGCGTAATGGACGTGGGATATAATCAGAGATTTGACGAACATTCCAGCTGACAGACACTCGCGCCGGCGCCTGCTCCCAACGTGACATTTGGAGTTGGGTTTTGAATCGATATGAGGCAGACATTGTTGCGTCTAAACAATGTAATAAGCAGGTCAAGGCCTGGTGATTGCATTTCCGAGTTCATAAGATTCAGGCAGCACACAGGAAGGCTACAGACGTCTCTCTTCTTCTCTCTCTCTCTCTCTCTCTCTCTCTCTTTCTCTCTCTCTCTCTAAGCTGCTCTAAGGTGCCTGGTTAGACAGAGACATTTCTATTAAATTAAATCTAATGTCATAGGCTATAGATTTACCGGGAGGTGACATTTGAACATTATTACATAATGTAGATGGAACCGGCTGTCTTCTCTGTCTCCCCTGTTTGGACTGGTGATAAGTCACACATTTCCTGATTTCTCTCAAAAACTTCCCTTTAAGTATATATATATATATATCCCTTGGCATTGTGTCTACTTCTACATCTTTGTAAATAGCTTGTAGACTTTGTCATTTCTGTAGCCTTGTACCAGGAACATTGTTATAAATTGGTTGATATGCTGTAAACTGCTTATCCCAGCTTGCAAGACCTGCTTTTCCCACGTTGACCACAAGTGGGCACTAGAACACTGGATAAAACAGCTCAAGGAAAATTAGTCATCATAACATTATGAACATTGTAATCCCTAAGTATTACCCTGTAGCTGCAAATTGAGTCAGTGTGAGCCAGTGGCAAGGCTTGTAGTCTAAATCTCTCTGAATGTTCAACCGAAAAGGGATTTTGTTTATTTTTCACTTCAGACATTTTATGACCAATTTTATGTCCTGACCAGTATTTAGGATTGGTGAGGCCGCATTAAATCCTCTGTACTTAATAAGAGTGAACTGTAGTACCATTACCTCAGAGCCAACACGAGCAGAAAGACTTCTTGGGACTGTTTTATATATCTAATTTATTTATGAATGTTATTTACAAATCAAAGATTAAATTAAAGGTATTTTCTCTCCCTAGGATGTTCTGAACAATCTGGGCTCGTCTGAGCTGGATGAAGACGACCTGATGTTGGATCTGGACCTGTCAGACGACCAACGGCAACGTCATGGTACATGCTACAACATTCTAGAACCTACTCAGCATTCTAGAGGCCCCTTTCCAGCGTTCTAAAATTGTCTCTTCAACTTGGTGTAACCCTCTCTTCAACATTCTAGAACCCTCGTATCAACATTCTGGAACTGTCTCTCAAACATTCCGCTCAGGGGCAGTGAGTGAGTGAGCCCAATGTCATATCTGCCCTCTAACTAGGTCATCCAGACTGTTGCTAGGGCAGTCGAAATGCTACGCAGTCTTTTGAGGAAAGTTTTTTTTTCTCAACTCAGTGGGACTGAATGTCCTGACACACTTGTGCTCTGGATTCTCTTAAAGCATATAAAACTAAGGTAAACTCATCATACTTTTATGAAACTGCGATAGATGTATATTGACTAAAAGCTACTTCAGTGACAGCGCATGACGGTGTGTGTGTGTGTGTGTGTGGGGGGGGGGGGGGCGTTTAACCATATAGGGTTCTGCACTATTAGTGTGTTCACATCTGAGTAGACGCAGGAACCGGTGACTCTAATTGGAGACAACAGGCCGTGTTTGCCCCTAAGTTCTCCGGTCAGAACCCGTTAGAGCAGACTTGAGCATGTCTCTGGGCAAAGCTACATCCCTCCTAGAGAATTACCTTCAATCCTCATTTGCTTAATGTCCCTTCTCGAATTTTGGTGAGATGTTTCTGAAACTCTGCTACAAGCCCATGTAAACAGCCACTGAGGCCTGCATCCACACGCACACACACACACACACACACACACTCACACACACACACACACACACACACACACACACACACTCACACGCACACACACACACACACTCACACGCACACACACACACACACACACACACACACACACACACGCCCAGGATGTCATCATCAATACACGCCACAGAGCAGTTCAACACGCTTAGTTATTTCTCCATGTAGCGTGACATGCCTGCGAAGATTTGATAAATCTTTCTTATAAAGGCAGGGGATTGGACGGAAAGAGGGGGACAATCTCTCATACTTGCTCAAACGAAGGGCTAAAGTTGGAGACACAGACACAAACACACACACAGTACATCACTTTATCTGAGCTCTCTCAGGTGGCTACTTGAAGCTAGTATTAAAAACCTGCCAGTTTCATAGAAATGTACTGCCCGTGGTTCTCTGAACTGAGCTTACCAGAGCAGACAATGTAGTCGGCAAGGCAAGGCAAGGCAAGACAGCTGTCGTTTTCATTTCATACACAAGGGAACTTCAATGGGTTTCACAAAAACATGGTTAAAGACATTTTCAAATATCAGTTTAAAAAGAATGCATGAAAATAAATGTAAATTAAAGAATAAAAGATTAAAATGAAAACGTATTTCATCATCGAGCGAGTGAAGTAGAATAGAGTGGAGCCGGGCAGATCGACGTAGATCAGAGGAGAGCAGAGACAGAACATAGAATAGAGTATAATGGACTCCAGTATCATAGAGTAGAATAGACTCCAGTATTATAGAGTAGAATAGACTCCAGTATCGTAGAGTAGAATAGACTCCAGTATCATAGAGTAGAATAGACTCCAGTATCATAGAGTAGAATAGACTCCAGTATCATAGAGTAGAATAGACTCCAGTATCATAGAGTAGAATAGACTCCAGTATCATAGAGTAGAATAGACTCCAGTATCATAGAGTAGAATAGACTCCAGTATCGTAGAGTAGTAGAATAGACTCCAGTATCATAGAGTAGAATAGACTCCAGTATCATAGAGTAGAATAGACTCCAGTATCATAGAGTAGAATAGACTCCAGTATCGTAGAGTAGAATAGACTCCAGTATCATAGAGTAGAATAGACTCCAGTATCGTAGAGTAGTAGAATAGACTCCAGTATCGTAGAGTAGAATAGACTCCAGTATCATAGAGTAGAATAGACTCCAGTATCATAGAGTAGAATAGACTCCAGTATCATAGAGTAGTAGAATAGACTCCAGTAACATAGAGTAGAATAGACTCCAGTATCGTAGAGTAGAATAGACTCCAGTATCATAGAGTAGAATAGACTCCAGTATCATAGAGTAGTAGAATAGACTCCAGTAACATAGAGTAGAATAGACTCCAGTATCGTAGAGTAGAATAGACTCCAGTATCGTAGAGTAGAATAGACTCCGGTAACATGGAGTAGAATAGACTCCAGTATCATAGAGTAGAATAGACTCCAGTATCATAGAGTAGAATAGACTCCAGTATCGTAGAGTAGTAGAATAGACTCCAGTATCATAGAGTAGAATAGACTCCAGTATCATAGAGTAGAATAGACTCCAGTAACATAGAGTAGAATAGACTCCAGTATCGTAGAGTAGAATAGACTCCAGTATCATAGAGTAGAATAGACTCCAGTATCATAGAGTAGAATAGACTCCAGTATCGTAGAGTAGTAGAATAGACTCCAGTATCATAGAGTAGAATAGACTCCAGTATCGTAGAGTAGAATAGACTCCAGTATCATAGAGTAGAATAGACTCCAGTATCATAGAGTAGAATAGACTCCAGTATCGTAGAGTAGTAGAATAGACTCCAGTATCATAGAGTAGAATAGACTCCAGTATCGTAGAGTAGAATAGACTCCAGTATCGTAGAGTAGTAGAATAGACTCCAGTATCATAGAGTAGAATAGACTCCAGTATCATAGAGTAGAATAGACTCCAGTATCATAGAGTAGAATAGACTCCAGTATCATAGAGTAGAATAGACTCCAGTATCATAGAGTAGAATAGACTCCAGTATCGTAGAGTAGTAGAATAGACTCCAGTATCATAGAGTAGAATAGACTCCAGTATCATAGAGTAGAATAGACTCCAGTATCATAGAGTAGAATAGACTCCAGTATCATAGAGTAGAATAGACTCCAGTATCGTAGAGTAGAATAGACTCCAGTATCATAGAGTAGAATAGACTCCAGTATCGTAGAGTAGTAGAATAGACTCCAGTATCGTAGAGTAGAATAGACTCCAGTATCATAGAGTAGAATAGACTCCAGTATCATAGAGTAGAATAGACTCCAGTATCATAGAGTAGTAGAATAGACTCCAGTAACATAGAGTAGAATAGACTCCAGTATCGTAGAGTAGAATAGACTCCAGTATCATAGAGTAGAATAGACTCCAGTATCATAGAGTAGTAGAATAGACTCCAGTAACATAGAGTAGAATATACTCCAGTATCGTAGAGTAGAATAGACTCCAGTATCGTAGAGTAGAATATACTCCAGTAACATGGAGTAGAATAGACTCCAGTATCATAGAGTAGAATAGACTCCAGTATCATAGAGTAGAATAGACTCCAGTATCGTAGAGTAGTAGAATAGACTCCAGTATCATAGAGTAGAATAGACTCCAGTATCATAGAGTAGAATAGACTCCAGTAACATAGAGTAGAATAGACTCCAGTATCGTAGAGTAGAATAGACTCCAGTATCATAGAGTAGAATAGACTCCAGTATCGTAGAGTAGAATAGACTCCAGTATCGTAGAGTAGAATAGACTCCAGTATCATAGAGTAGAATAGACTCCAGTATCATAGAGTAGAATAGACTCCAGTATCGTAGAGTAGAATAGACTCCAGTATCGTAGAGTAGAATAGACTCCAGTATCATAGAGTAGAATAGACTCCAGTATCGTAGAGTAGAATAGACTCCAGTATCATAGAGTAGAATAGACTCCAGTATCATAGAGTAGAATAGACTCCAGTAACATAGAGTAGAATAGACTCCAGTATCATAGAGTAGAATAGACTCCAGTAACATAGAGTAGTAGAATAGACTCCAGTATCATAGAGTAGTAGAATAGACTCCAGTATCATAGAGTAGAATAGACTCCAGTATCATAGAGTAGTAGAATAGACTCCAGTATCATAGAGTAGAATAGACTCCAGTATCATAGAGTAGAATAGACTCCAGTATCATAGAGTAGAATAGACTCCAGTATCATAGAGTAGAATAGACTCCAGTATCATAGAGTAGAATAGACTCCAGTATCATAGAGTAGAATAGACTCCAGTATCATAGAGTAGAATAGACTCCAGTATCGTAGAGTAGAATAGACTCCAGTATCATAGAGTAGAATAGACTCCAGTATCGTAGAGTAGAATAGACTCCAGTATCATAGAGTAGAATAGACTCCAGTATCATAGAGTAGAATAGACTCCAGTATCATAGAGTAGAATAGACTCCAGTATCATAGAGTAGAATAGACTCCAGTATCATAGAGTAGAATAGACTCCAGTATCATAGAGTAGTAGAATAGACTCCAGTATCATAGAGTAGTAGAATAGACTCCAGTATCATAGAGTAGAATAGACTCCAGTATCGTAGAGTAGAATAGACTCCAGTATCATAGAGTAGAATAGACTCCAGTATCATAGAGTAGAATAGACTCCAGTATCGTAGAGTAGAATAGACTCCAGTATCATAGAGTAGAATAGACTCCAGTATCATAGAGTAGAATAGACTCCAGTATCATAGAGTAGAATAGACTCCAGTATCATAGAGTAGAATAGACTCCAGTAACATAGAGTAGAATAGACTCCAGTATCATAGAGTAGAATAGACTCCAGTATCATAGAGTAGAATAGACTCCAGTATCATAGAGTAGAATAGACTCCAGTATCGTAGAGTAGAATAGACTCCAGTATCATAGAGTAGAATAGACTCCAGTATCATAGAGTAGTAGAATAGACTCCAGTATCATAGAGTAGTAGAATAGACTCCAGTAACATAGAGTAGAATAGACTCCAGTATCGTAGAGTAGAATAGACTCCAGTATCATAGAGTAGAATAGACTCCAGTATCATAGAGTAGTAGAATAGACTCCAGTATCATAGAGTAGTAGAATAGACTCCAGTATCATAGAGTAGTAGAATAGACTCCAGTATCATAGAGTAGTAGAATAGACTCCAGTATCATAGAGTAGAATAGACTCCAGTATCGTAGAGTAGAATAGACTCCAGTATCATAGAGTAGAATAGACTCCAGTATCATAGACTAGAATAGACTCCAGTATCATAGAGTAGAATAGACTCCAGTAACATAGAGTAGAATAGACTCCAGTATCATAGAGTAGAATAGACTCCAGTATCATAGAGTAGAATAGACTCCAGTATCATAGAGTAGAATAGACTCCAGTAACATAGAGTAGAATAGACTCCAGTATCATAGAGTAGTAGAATAGACTCCAGTATCATAGAGTAGAATAGACTCCAGTATCGTAGAGTAGAATAGACTCCAGTATCGTAGAGTAGTAGAATAGACTCCAGTATCATAGAGTAGAATAGACTCCAGTATCATAGAGTAGAATAGACTCCATTATCATAGAGTAGAATATACTCCAGTAGAGTATAATAGAGTCCAGTAGCGTAGAGTATAATAGAGTCCAGTAGAGTAGAGTAGAATAGAGCCTAATAGTGTAGAGTATAATAGAGTCCAGCAGAGTAGAGTAGAGTATAATAGAGTCCAGTAGCGTAGAGTATAATAGAGTCCAGTAGAGTAGAGTAGAATAGAGCCTAATAGTGTAGAGTATAATAGAGTCCAGCAGAGTAGAGTAGAGTATAATAGAGCCCAATAGCGTAGAGTATAATAGAGTCCAGTAGAGTAGAGTAGAGTATAATAGAGCCTAATAGCGTAGAGTATATTAGTCCAGTAGAGTAGAGTAGAATCGACTCAGTAGCGTGGCAGAGGCTTGGCAGAGCAAATTGGAGACAGAGCAGAGTTACTGTAGTCAACATGATTCACAGCCCACAGCCCTTTCAACCACACGCGTCTATTTCCTCTTTCATCTAAACAAGGTGCCCCACCTCTTCACTGCCTCTTGGCTTCTAATGAGAGGGATGAGGAGGAAGGAGACCGTGGGTGTACATTACCCCTTCAGACAGACTCGGCGCTCACAGCTGAGTGGAATCACTCCACAAATGTCACACAGAACAGTGCAAGGACGTTGACGCTAGCTAGCTCCCGGGGATATTATGTGGATCTTCTTCTCCGGTGGAATTACCTATCCAGGTTGTTGAAATGCTGTTTTAATGCGTACTTGTTTAATGCCTTTCTCTCCCTCTACTCCCCCCTCCTCTCTCTCTCTCTCTTTCTAATTTCCTTTCTATCTCTGCGTTGTGTCCAGTCTCTGGAGTGCAGACTCTATTGT
>NC_140239.1:6117981-6120481 GCF_949987555.1 Borostomias antarcticus | reverse complement strand
AATGAAGCTAATTCCACTGGCTGATGCTAATGGCTAACTGGCTTCTGGCTAATGCCAGATGTGCTGGTTTACTAGATGACCTGGGTCCGAGGTACTGAGCTCGCTGCGGCTATACCCCGGTGACCGGCTAACGCCGGCGGCGCCTGATGTCCTGTGACGGGGCACGCGCTCCCAGCATGCTCCTCGCCGGCGCCGGCCGGCGGGCGGGTCGAAACCGATTAGATAGGAAACAGAGGAGATTGAACGTGACCTATTGGAACGGAACCCGCTATGGGTAGGAGCTGCTGTAGGCTGAGGCGGTGTTGAGTACGCGCATACACACTCGCACGCGCACACACACACACACACACAGGGATGTGACCGGAGGGGGTTTAGCTCATGATACACGGCGGGGTAAACGGAGCACAAGCGCTTCAGACCTCACGACCGTGTCCCAGTGTGATCTGTGCGGCGGAGGGGGCGCCACCGCGCCCGCCATGCCCCGCCCCCCTGCATCAGCGATGCTCCATGTGGAGGGAGGGAGAGAGAGAGAGAGAGAGATAACTAAGACAATACAGAGAATCCCTAGCGCGGGATCATCGTCTATTACACACATAACCATCGTTCGTCCGTCTCGTCATGCGGGGGATGAAGGGCCGCTCATTGGGAGAGACGCTCGATACGTCTCTACCCCCCCCCCCCCCGGGTCCCCTGCCTTAATTGGCCCCATGTTGTTGCCCGGACGAATCCCCCCCCCCCCCCCCCCCCCCGCTGATTGACAAGGATTTATCCCCCACAGCCCAACGGCTAATGCTCCTTAGCAAACCCTAGACTCATTTGACTAGCAGTAATTATATGTCATTACTTGGCATTCTCTGTGAAGGGGGTGGGGTCTAAGACTAGGAATAACAACTGCTGTGTGAGTAGTAAAATAATGAAAGTCATAAAAAATCTGGGTAATTGGCTTTTTGGTCTCTGGATAGTGAAATTGATCACTCTTAAATGATCCGAAAAAGAATGGCTAAGAGAGAGAGAGAGGAGGGATGAGAGAGAGGAAGAGAGAGAAAGGAGGGACGAGAGAGAGACTTTTGATGCTCTTTAATGAAACATCCTTACAAAAGACTAAGCAACCACCACTGCAACACCCCACAGGAAATAAAAAACAAAAACCAAGCCCACTACAACCAAAACCAACAAATAACAGAAACTAAAAGCAAACAATAACTCATAACAAAACCAGGAGGGTCCAATCATAATCCATCCAGACTATTTCCCAAACTCCACAATCAGGGAAAGTGGTAGGATAGAAAAGAGAGAGAGAAAGAGAGAGGGGGAGAGAGAGAAAGAGAGAGAGCCAGGGAGAGCGAGAGAGAGAGAGGAGACTATTGCTCTTTATTGAACCACTGTGCAACACACTCAGCAACAAAACCTTTTAAAACCATATAAGTATACTCCTACAACCAACCCCACAACCACCCCCCCCACCAGTATCACAGAAACACACAAAATCACAAACATACATTAAGCCCATTCGCCCCCACCGTACAAATAGCCCCCCCCAGACACCACACCCTCTCAAACCCAGCCACATTTTGCGTAAGCATAAAATAGGCGTGCTCTACCCTAAGGCGCGCAGAGACCATCCCCCTAAACACCTGTACTGGGTCCGTTGGCCCAGTCCCTCTCACCTTATTCCTCCGTGTAACCCATATAGACAACTTCGCCTGGCCACACAAAAAATTCAACAACACACATTTTGCCCTCCCCCTACATGTGTACCGTGGCCCCAAAACAAACAGATCCAGTGAAAACAGAAACCCCAACTTTGCACATACCCGCTTCAAAATCACAAACACAGGAACAAGACGTGCACAAACAGAAAACACATGGACAACTGTCTCAGCCTCCCCACAGTAAGGGCACCCATCCCCAACCCCTGGGTCAAGCCGGGCCAGAAAACGATTGGTGGCCAGGGCCCCATGCACAATCCTCCACTGCAAGTCCCCTGACCTTTTGGGTATAGGGGGCTTATACAGCACCCGCCACCTGAACCGTGCACCACCCCCCTCACCCAGAACCCCAGGACGAGAGAGAGAGAGGGAGAGAGAGAGAGGAGGGATGAGAGAGAGAGAGAGGAGGGATGAGAGAGGGAGAGAGAGGGAGAGAGAGAGAGGAGGGATGAGAGGGAGAGAGAGAGAGAGGAGGGATGAGAGAGAGAGAGAGAGAGAGAGGAGGGTTGAGAGAGAGAGAGGAGGGATGAGAGAGAGAGAGAGAGAGAGAGAGAGAGAGGAGGGTTGAGAGAGAGAGAGAGAGAGAGAGAGAGAGAGAGAGAGAGGAGGGTTGAGGGTCTTGACGAGCCGCTGGACAGCCGGTCCTGCTGTACTGTGACCTGCCTGCAGGGTGCGTCGGTGTCCTCTCTGTGTGTTGGAGCACCTGGCGGGGATCAAACCACCGTCCCTCACCAGGCCCAGCCATCTACCGTTAGACCAGGAGGACATGCTTAGACGCTCTGCCCTGGAAC
>NC_140239.1:6097981-6115481 GCF_949987555.1 Borostomias antarcticus | reverse complement strand
TCTGGTCTCTCTCTCTCTCAGGTCTGGTCTGGTCTCTCTCAGGTCTGGTCTCTCTCTCTCTCAGGTCTGGTCTGGTCTCTCTCTCAGGTCAGGTCTGGTCTCTCTCAGGTCAGGCCTGGTCTCTCTCAGGTCAGGGCTGGTCTTTCAGGTCTAGTCTAGTCTCTCTCAGGTCAGGTCTGGTATGTCTCTCAGGTCAGGGCTGGTCTCTCAGGTTTGATCTGGTCTCTCTCTCGGGTCTGGTCTGGTCTCTCTCTCAGGTCAGGGCTGGTCTCTCTCTCTCAGGTCAGGGCTGGTCTTTCTCTCTCAGATCTGGTCTGGTCTCTCTCTCAGTTCAGGTCTGGTCTCTCTCTCAGGTCAGGTCTGGTCTCTCTCTCAGGTCAGGGCTGGTCTCTCTCTCAGGTCTGGTCTGGTCTCTCTCTCAGGTCTGGTCTCTCTCTCAGGTCTGGTCTGGTCTCTCTCAGGTCTGGTCTGGTCTCTCTCTCAGGTCAGGTCTGGTCTCTCTCTCAGGTCAGGGCTGGTCTCTCTCAGTTCAGGTCTGGTCTCTCTCTCTCTCAGGTCAGGTCTGGTCTCTCTCAGGTCTAGTCTAGTCTCTCTCAGGTCAGGTCTGGTCTGTCTCAGGTCAGGGCTGGTCTCTCAGGTTTGATCTGGTCTCTCTCTCAGGTCTGGTCTGGTCTCTCTCTCAGGTCAGGGCTGGTCCCTCTCTCTCAGATCTGGTCTGGTCTCTCTCAGTTCAGGTCTGGTCTCTCTCTCAGGTCAGGTCTGGTCTCTCTCAGGTCAGGGCTAGTCTCTCAGGTCAGGTCTGGTCTCTCTCTCAGGTCAGGGCTGGTCTCTCTCAGTTCAGGTCTGGTCTCTCTCTCTCTCAGGTCAGGTCTGGTCTCTCTCAGGTCAGGGCTGGTCTCTCAGGTCAGGGCTGGTCTCTCTCAGGTCAGGGCTGGTCTCCCTCAGTTCAGGTCTGGTCTCTCTCTCTCTCAGGTCAGGGCTGGTCTCTCAGGTCAGGGCTGGTCTCTCTCAGGTCAGGGCTGGTCTCTCTCAGGTCAGGGCTGGTCTCTCTCAGTTCAGGTCTGGTCTCTCTCAGGTCAGGTCTGGTCTCTCTCAGGTCAGGGCTGGTCTCTCTCAGGTCAGGGCTGGTCTCTCTCAGGTCAGGTCTGGTCTCTCTCTCAGGTCAGGGCTGTTCTCTCTCAGTTCAGGTCTGGTCTCTCTCTCTCTCAGGTCAGGTCTGGTCTCTCTCTCAGGTCAGGGCTGGTCTCTCTCAGGTCAGGTCTGGTCTCTCTCAGGTCAGGGCTGGTCTCTCAGGTCAGGGCTGGTCTCTCTCAGGTCAGGGCTGGTTCTTTGAAGCGGCGTCACACCCTACTGCTAATTAACAACTGTGTTTGAGGAGGAGCAGAACCTCTCCACTCTCACTCCCTCCTGTGAGAGACAATAGAGGGATGAGATGAAAGGGGAAAAAGGCGGAGAGGAGAGCAAAAGAGAGTAATGGAAAAAGGAAAGAGAGCGAGAGAAAGAGAGAGAGAGAAAGAGAGAGACAGTATGCCGTGATGCTAATCTCTGAGAGGAAGTAATGAATCACGGTGGTTGTCGGGACGATAATTAAACGTTGCCTTACACCGCCAAGCAGTGTTTCTGATGTTGGCAGTTGTGTGTGTCATCTCCTTTGATGTGTGTGTGTGTGTGTGTGTGTGTCTGCGCACGCGTGTGGGTGCATGTGAAGTGAATCCTGGATGAATACCTACTCGAGCCGCCTGACGCGCTTATATTATCATCACCATCATCATCATCATCTCCATCATGGTCATTTTCCGAGACAGTGTGTACTAGAGCTGTGATTAAAAATGAGTAACCTGTCTTCCTGCGCCCAGGTAGCTACTACAGTGAAAAGAACGTGACGTGTGTGTGTGTGTGTGTGCGCGTGTGATGTATGAGACGAGGCCCGCGTGTGAGAGAGATCAGTCACCACAGGAAGTGCTCAACGCTCCGTGTTAATCACTCAACAACCTTCATTAAAACCGTCCGTTCAGAGATCCCAAGACACGTTTATCGTTGGCTCCTCATGTGCCTGGTGTGTGTGTATGTGTGTGTGCGTGTGTGTGCGTGTGTGTGTATGTTTGTGTGCGTGCGCGTCTTCCAGTCCGTCTGTCTTTTGGCGAGTGTGTGTGCATGCGTGTCTGTGTGTGTGTGCGCGTCTTCCACTCCCTCTGTCTTTTTGGCGTGTGTGTGTGAGAGTGTGAGAGTGTGTGTGTGTTTGTGTGCGCACATCTTCCCCATTCTTCCATCCCCGCTGGTGTGCAGGCACCAACCCTGTCTCTCTCTCTTTCTCTGACCTCCAGGGACGCCTGCCGCCCCACCTCGCTGCTGCCTGCCGACTGGTGCCTGGGGCTGGGGCTGGGGAGGGAGGAGGACCCCCCGGTCCCCGGCCTGGAGGCCCTCCCTCTCAGGCTGATGCAGCAGGACTGCACCGCTGTCAAGACTCTGCTGCTCCGCCTGCGCCGGACTCTGCAGGAGGTACACACACACACACACACATGCACGCACACATACACGCCCACGCACGCACACACACGCATGCACACACACACCCACGCACACACGCATGCACGCACACACACACACACACACACACACACAGGAGGTACAGTATAGGAGAGACACACACTCATGCGTGCACGCGCACACACACGCACACCACGCATACATTCACACACGCACACACACACAAACACACACACACACACACACACACACACACAGGGGGTAGGTCGGACACGAGGAGACGGTAGATGCAGAAACAGACAGCTATTCTAAGGACATCAGACTAACATAATATAAGTCGACTTTTATTGTACCTGAGGGGAAAATTGTCTTAGACACACCATATGCCGCTGTCTAAATATAAAACAAGACCATAATGTGTGTTCGGTACATGAACGTTGTAGACTGCTGTCCAGTTGCGTTTGGGGGCGCCAGTTGTCATGGTGGGACCCGAAGGACAGGGGGCAGGACTGAGAGACTCGCCCCCCCATCCAGCGGCACTCAACTTAATCAGAGGCTGCTACTCAGGATCGGCTACTTAGCCTTCAGGAAAAAAAACTATCAAAGATCTGTTGATTTAACAAGATTTGTGCATTTGGCAGTTGGAATAGGAAAGCTCCGAAGCCTGTTAAAGATCAGCAGTCCTCCTTCAAGGTTCTTGTAATTACGTATAGAGCCCTACATGGTCAAGCACCTGTATATCTGTCTGATCTGGTCCATGCACATGCTCCCGCAGGTCACTGAGGTCAGCTGACCAGGCTCTGTTGGTTGTCCCTCGAACCAGGCTTAAGACCAGAGGTGACAGAGCCTTTGAGTCTGTGGCACCTAGACTGTGGAATGCTCTTCCTCAGGACTTGAGAGCTGCGACCTCTGTGGACATTTTAAGAAGCAGCTAAAACGCTTCTGTTTAGACAGGCATTTGTTGAATTAATTTGACTATTTTTATGACTTTTGACTTGCATTTCTCCTGAGACAGCTTCAGTCCATATTCCTTCAACCTTTGAAGGACTTGCGTCAGCCGGCGATTCGTATTCCTCAAGGGTGTCAGAGAAGACTATAAGGTCGTTGATTAAAACCAGTGCTTCTTTCCGGTTGAGGTCCCCCGTACATCTCTCCATTAGTCTTTGGAATGAGCTGGGTGCGTCCGTGATTCCTTGTGGCATTCTATTGAATTCCCAGAAGAGGACACACAAAGGCAGTTTTTTGCTTATCAGCCTCTTTCATCTCAATCTGGTAATAGCCTGACTTCAGGTCGAGGATTGAAAACCAATTTGAGTCAGTTAACACTGAGAAGACCTCGGATGCGTCATATGCGTCTTTTATAGTCTGGGAGTTGATCTTCCTTGATTGGCTTGATTGACTCCTGCCTTTGGCTACCAGCCTACTTAAAGCTTGTTAGATGCAGCTGGGACTATAGGGCTGACGATGGTCTGATGCCGAAACGTTCCTTTCTATTTTGTTATCACTTTGTCTCTCTTTGCACTGATGTTGAATAAATACCCTATTTGTTTTGCATCCGAATGCCTCATCTGTCGTTAGTGTGCAAGCCTTTATCTCAAGAGTCTTAAGAACTGCTCGGTAAACATGAAGTGCTGACTGAGGAATGGTTGCCTTCTTCTGGGTGTACTTACTGTATGCAGCGTTCCAGATAGGTAAGTTACGATTTCAAGTCACGACTCACGACTTCATAGCGTTCCAGGCAAACTGTCTGAGTGCGTGGAATTCTGGATAAATGTAAACAAGCCAATATGGCAAAGGCTTGAGATTTGGCACATTGTCAGAGCTGGCATGCTTAACATTGTATGCCTAATTTCGCTATTCTAAGAAATCGTACGTTACATAATTGTATTTAATTGATAAATCGACTTTTCACCGTTTGCATGGTCAAGTTCAGGTTTACCTTAATGGTAGCTAGCTAGCGCTAGCTATCTCTTGTCAACATATTTGGGCATCATTACATACACATAGCAGATTGTAGTGCATAATCGTTTGTATTATTTTGATTACAACGTACAAATGTACTTTACGTTGCCCTAAAGTTATCTTTGTTGCCGTACTCATGTGGGCTGCCATCTTGTTTAGAGGGCTGTGTGACGTCAGAGAGTGCAACTGGGAGTACATCGATCTGATACGAGTTCACGGGTGGGAAGTTACAGGTTTGACTGCCATTCCAGTGCATTTTCATGTGTAGAAGGTCGGAAAAACACGAGTTACGGGTTGCCTGGAACGCGCCATTAGCATACAGTGTGCCTAGAGAGTTAGTGGCAATGAGAATCTGGGGCATGTTAGTCATATCTGGGACTATTAACGCCAAAGTAGGAATTTCAGCTTCAATTCCCATAAACTCTTAAGGAAACATCAGGTTCAGCTCCACATATCCAAGGTAAGGCACGGCTTGTCCATTTGCTCCTTCAACTTCCAGCAGGTCATTCAGCAACTTCATTGGGTGATTTGACACATTTTTTTTCCACAGAATGACTGGGGGATTGTGGTCACTTGAGATCCAGTATCCAGAAAGCAGCTGATCTCTTTTCCTTCAATCATGATCTAAGCTGTGCACCTCATTCCTACTAATCCCTTTGGCAGTTCACTGGACAATGTTCCATTTTGAGCACACTTATTGGTCACTCTCTACATTTTTCTAGGACGTTTCTCTCTTCTTAGTCACTAATTGCCCTTCAACAGAGACCGTCCACAGTTTAAACAATCCCATTGCAGTTGCTTCTCTTCACACTGGTGTCTCTTCGACCAGGGCCGGGTTTGGTTCATTCTCACAGCCTGGTGCGATATGCCCATCTTCTCCACAACAAACAATACCAAGGGCGTGTCCGGCTAGAAGTCGGCCCGCTGCGCTTTGGCTGATCTGCCGTTCTCGTGATTTCCTTTCTATCTGATGGTTCTGTGTTCGAAGTGTGATCATCTGAGCTCTCTGATCTCTCTGGGTGTCTTCAGTGCGTTGACCTCGGCCGCTTCAGGGTGTTTGGTCTTGGTCTTTGGTTTAGGCGGCGTCTGCGTTGTGGTAACTTGAGCCTGGAGCTTTGCGACTTGCCCCTCTAAGTGGTGCTACTGCTGGCCAAAAGTGTGTAAACACTATTTAGAGCACGCACTTTTAATGTGATGTCGGAATCACAGGAGCTCTGATACATGATGGGCAGAAAAAATCTCAATGTCTGCATGGCAGAGCCGTCCTCAAACTAAATTATTAGATGTCGGTGGAATCGTGAGTCGGGGTTATCAATATGCAAGTAACGATTAATAGGACCAGAAGCTCTTTGTCAAGGGTAGACCGTGTGATGCCACTAATAATGACAGAGTTAGGGATGTCTACTTTTTCAGTTTTCACTATATCCATTTTGAAGTTTTCTTTAATGGCTGCTGTTACTGTAAATATGTTGTTGAGTTTTGTTTTTAGAGGTGTGATCACTCTTGGTGCAACACAATCTCGCTCCTGGCTGGCTCACCACAGAATTGCTACTGTAACAAGTGCTTCGTAATAACACTGCTACTAGTGTGGATACAATTAAATAGGTATGGACCAGATCAAAGACAAAATTCGACTACGGAGAGAGATGGTTGACACAGCAAGAATGAAACAGAAACCGGATCTATATTTCAAAGGTGAGGATTTTTTCTCTCTCTTTCTTTCCTGATTTTTTTCCCCCTTACCTCTTATTTTTATTTTAACAAGGAGCTACAGTATAACCAGCAACAGTTAAATGACTCAAACTCAACAAAGAAAAATAAAATAAATTTATCCCAAGACTCTTACTCTTATCTCTGTCTCTATTTTATTCTGGTTTCACTAGATTTACCTATTTTGTCTTTGATATGCTTTCTTTTACTTTTAATAATTGTCTGTTGGTCTATTCCTATTATATTTCATTTACAGTATATTTGGGTCTAATTTAATTTGACATAGGTTATGCTGAAAACCAGAACGTTTAGTTTCAAAGCAGGACTTAAATCTTAAAAACCTAAAAACTTAAAAACAGCTCAGAGCTCTTTAAGAGTGCCTTATCTAAAGGAAATGTACACAGATATGTGTAATACAGCACACACACATTAACAGTGTGAATATGAACCCATTCATTTGCCTAATTGATTGTCAGTGCAATTCAGTTCAATCCGTGTGGTTGCTGGACCACTTGTAGCTGGCTTTCAGTTCGTAGGATGAGAAGCAAAGCTTCTACAGCGTAGTTGAAAGGCACACTCAGGTAGTCAGAAAGCACACTCAATTTTCTCTTCTCACACTTTGCAGGTCGATCTCTTGGGTGGCTCGCCAGTCTGCGCGCCGTTGTTGTACTTCCAGGAAGGACGAGCAGGAGGGCAGACGAATCCGGGATCCAACATCAATTCGAATTCAAACCATACATACAAAAAAAAAAAAAACGGCCAAGGGAATTGTTCAAAGTTGTTTGAAGTTCAATGCTCAACCAAGCTTTTGAAAAAGAGATTTGCTCTTCACTCAGACCATAGAGAAATATTGCTAATCCTTGTTGTCTCTTCGTAAATCTTTGGTCAGTTACTGTATCAATCAATCATTACAAATACATACAAATACAAATAAAGCTTTGATTGATTGATTGAGTTACTGTATCACTAAAATCAGATTATCTGCAGTTCTTAAATTCACTCGCATCTCACTTCAAAAAGCTAAAGTTCACTCAGATATCTTGGCTTGACCGCTGTCAATCTGTCTCGCCTTGAAAAAGGGAGATTTTTTTCCGCTCCAATGTGTATAGCAGGAAATGAAGGCGGGATTTTCACCTTATTAACAAATCCAGCTAATTCAGAGCAATTATCGCCATTCTCATTGGTCTATAAATCTTTGTCAGTTTCTCTTTTTTTCTGAACAATTTTTTCTCATCATAGATCTTAAATCATAGATTTGGAATGGCCGTATTTCAGTCATTTGTTACTGGTTATTTATAAATTATCTCTATTATCTATTATCTCCATTATCTGTTCACCTTCTGTGTCTTGGAACCTTGGGCTACAGCTGTTTCCTGTGTTTAATTTTGTTGATTCTTTGTATGCATTTTAACCTGTGTGAAGCACTTTGTGAATCCTCTCTGCAAGAAGTGCTATATAAATTAAATGTACCTCCTCTCCTCTCCTCTCCTCTCCTCTCCTCTCCTCTCCTCTCCTCTCCTCTCCTCTCCTCTCCTCTCCTCTCCTCTCCTCTCCTCTCCTCTCCTCTCCTCTCCTCTTCTCCTCTCTTCTCCTCTCCTCTCTCTTCTCCTCTCCTGTCCTCCTCTCCTCTCTCTTCTCCTCTCCTCTCCTTTCCTTTCCTCTCTTCTCCTCTCCCTCTTCTCCTCTCCTGTCCTCTCCTCTCTTCTCCTCTCTCCTCTCCTCTCCTCTCCTCTCCTCTCCTCCTCTCTCTTCTCCTCTCCTGTCCTCTCCTCTCTTCTCCTCTCCTCTCTCTTCTCCTCTCTCTTCTCCTCTCCTCTCCTCTCCTTTCCTTTCCTTTCCTCTCCTCTCCTCTCCTCTCCTCTCCTCTCCTCTCCTCTCCTCTCCTCTCCTCTCCTCTCCTCTCCTCTCCTCTCCTCTCCTCTCCTCTCCTCTCCTCTCCTCTCCTCTCCTCTCCTCTCCTCTCCTCTCCCTCTTCTCCTCTCCTGTCCTCTCCTGTCCTCTCCTCTCTTCTCCTCTCTCTTCTCCTCTCCTGTCCTCTTCTCCTCTCCTCTCCTCTCCTCTCCTCTCCTCTCCTCTCCTCTCCTCTCCTCTCTCCTCTCTCCTCTCTCCTCTCCTCTCTCCTCCTCTCCTCTCCTCTCGTCTCCTCTGGTCTATCATTTGACTTCATTATAGCAATGCGAGTGTCAGAAACGTCCAGGGAAGCACAGGCAAACAGTCCAGTGATATCTCACTGTTGTGGAGATGATTATCTCTCGGCTAATGGCCCATTTGCAGAGCAGTCACACATCACTGCCAGCTCGGTGCTCGTAGCGGTGTTTGTTTAAACATTTTGAATCTCTTCTGCGGCTGTCACATATTCCCAGAGCTCTGTCAACCCACGGTTCTGGCAAGAGGAGATCTCCACATCCCGGGTAGGCTACCCGCGCACTTCAAAACGATTCTCGGAGGCGTTCTCGCAGGGTTCTTCCGCAGGGACAAGCAATTTGGGAAGCTTTTTTTTTCACCCTCTCTCCGAGCGTGTACGTGTCACAGGGGACACATTAGTCACAGAGGGGAGCAGGTGTTGTTTTTGTACCTGGGGGAGTCTGGTCCTGACGCCCCCCATCGCCGGAGCCCACATCGGAGGCGCCATGGCGGAGCGCAGCAGCTGTGATGTCAGGCTCGTCTGCGTCCGCCTTACTCTCCATCTTACTGGTTCGCTCTCACCCTGGGACCAGGAGCCACATAAAAAAACAGTTAAGCAACAATTAGAGGCTGAAAGAGAGAGAGAGAGAGAGAGAGGGAGAGAGAGATAGAGAGAGAGAGGAGGGGGGGGGCGGGAGAGATGAGTACATAACAGAAGAACATGAATATTAAAGAGGAGATTGTTTGCCCTCTCTGCTAACTCTCCGTTCTCATTAACTTGCTGATTTCCCGCCCCCCCCCCCGGTCGCGTGTGAGAAACAGTCTTCCTCCTCCTCCTCCTCCTCCTCCTTCCTCTTCCCCCTCTTCCTCCCCTTCCTCCTCTTCCTCGTCACGTTTCGTCTGTCTGACCTCGAGATGTTGACCCCCCTCCCCTCGCCGTGTCTCTTCCACCTTCTAAAGGTCTCCCACTAAAATCCTCTCACTCTCTCCTCTCTCTCTCTCTCTCTCTGTCTTACCTCTCTCTTTCTCTCTCTCTCTCTCTCTCTCTCTCCCTCTCTCCCTGTATTTACCTCCTTCTCTCTCCCTCTTTACCTCTCTTGCTCTCCCTCCCTTTTCTCTTCCCACTTCTTTTCCCCTCCTCCTGTTCTTACTCCATCTTCCCTCTCTCCTCCTCCTCTCAGCCCCGCCCCCGCCCCCCCCCCCCTCTCTCCATCTGTTGTGTGTTTTCCTCCTGACTTTGAGACGGAGGATAAAACATCTTTATGTTCCTCCATCCCTCCATCCCTCGCTCCATCCCTCCCTCAGGATGGCTGGTTTCTGCCGCGTGCTCGTCCCGGCGCGGGCTGCAGCTGCGGAAGGGGGCCCGCGCATTAAAGAGCGCCAGGCCCCCCCTCAGTTATTTGAAGCAATTTCATTTCCTGATTGGCTGATCTGAATGTGATTAAACGGCGTATCAAAGTCGCTCTGTTATTCATTCGTCTTCTCTGGTCACCGCGCCCGGGGCCGACGGCCGTAACGTCGTTAATACCCGTTCTTTCAGGGCATTTCTGAGAGAAAATTGAAAAGGTTTTCCTTTTTTTCCCCCTTTTTTTTTGTAACCGAACCTCATCTAATTGTCTGGACCTTTCTACGTTGGCCTGCAGGAGAGATGTGACCTTAAAGCAGAGAACGTGTGCGATACACATTGATCAGAACGAACATACTGCACCTTTGAGACTGAATAGAAAAGTTACTTTTAAAGGCCAGCCGGTCCAATAATGATATGTGAAGTTTATACGTCTTAACTTTCCAAGCACCGTGCAGGCTGTGTACTCTAGCGAGGAATAGCGCCGCTTTGAGACTGAATACCGTAGCGAGAGAGACAAGAATACAGAAGGCTAAGCTTCGCGAGGAACGATGGCTCCTGATCAAGGCTGTGGATCTACTCAGCGTTCTTTCGAGCGTTCTTTCAACTGTTTTCTGAAGGTACTGAGGGCTCGTAGGCGCCTTTAAAGAAAAGCACCTCGTCTGTTTTTGGCGCGGCGCGTTCTGTGTTTTTTTTTCGAGTCAAGCAGAGGTCTCCGAGACGCCTCAATTAGAAAAGTCAAACTTTGGAACACTTCGCCTGGATCTGCTTCGCTCCGCACAGTGAAATGCTTACTCGCGGCAAACCCCCTCGCAAAAAAGACTATCAACACACCCTAGATTCAGAAATACAGTATTTGAATACATGACATAATATACTGTATGTCATCTATCCAGTCCTCTTCAAGCTGCACAGACTTCCGGGGTTAGAGGTCAATGTGAATATGTTGATATGCTGATTCATGTTAATATTGTACGTTGATTGATGTTTATATTAACCAATCACCCCCCTTCCCTTCTCCCGGCAGAGCGCTGAGACCAGCCCCGCCAGTAGCCTGCACTCTTTACCCATCAGCCCCTGCAGCGAGAAGTCCCTCCCCTTCAAGGTAACCATTGATACACATCCCACAGTTCACCTCTGCGGTCGCCGGAATGCTCTGGATGTCGCGTCAGTCGCAGAGACCGCTGGTAGTTCCCTGCTCGAGAACGCACAGGCGAACAGCAATGGCGGTCGGACTCAGCAGTGCTCCGGCCGCTAGGTTCAGTACCCCCTGCCCTCAGTAAAACCCTCACGTCCTCGTAGAGGAGGGACGAAACTCGGTACCAAAAAAGTCTCGGTCGTATTTCGTTCAGTAAATAAAAGTTTGACGCCATCTCGTCAGGCGTCGTGGGAGACTGCGGAATTTGAGCCAGAGAAGTTTATCTACGTCACGCTCTGAGACGTCTCCGGCGGACGCATTTAGACCACCGGCGCGTCCCCTTTCTAAACGGCGTGAGACGGAATGCGGAAAGCCGTCGGCTTCGTGTCCCTCTCTGTTTTTCCCGGCGTCTCCCTCCATTTTGGGGCTCCTTAGAAAGCCCGAGCTGGCTCCGTCAGCCTGACAGATGGGCCTGAGTCCCCCTCAGTCAGGCGACAGGCGGGAAGTTGATCTTTATGAGATCGTCCTGCTTATCTCTGGGGGGGAGAGAGTGGGGGGGAGAGAGAGAGGCAGAGTCTAACACGGGCCTTCTCTGGTGGCAGGAGAGTTTTGTTGCGTTAGTGGAGCAGAGCAAGAGTGGAAATGGGGTCTGTGTGTGTGTATGCTGTATGTGTGTGTGTGTCTCTGTGTGTGTACTGTGTGTATGTGTGTGTGTGTCTGTGTATGTGTGTGTGTGTGTGCGCGTGAGTGTCTGCGTGTGTGTGTGTCCTCTTTACTGATCTATATGGAGCAACAGAACCAGCAGGAGAAGTGTATCACAGGAGGAACGCCATGTGACGCACTGCCCCTCACACCCTCTCATATGAAGGGATGGAGGGATGAAGAGAGAGAGGGAGGGAGGGAGGGAGAGGGATGGCAAGGGTGTGTGTGTGAGAGAGATAGAGAGTGCGCGAGCGAGACAGAGAGAGAGAGGGAGGAGTTCGAGAGGGGAAATGTGAAGAAGGAATCAGCGCATCATCTGACATTGTGTTGGATGACACAGGAGGAGGGGAGGAGGGGATGAGGGGATGAGGGGAGGAGGGGTGCGGAGGGAGAGAGAGAGAGAGGGGGGAGGGGCTTGTCCTGACGTTCCAGAAAACTCGGGCTTTTAAAAATAAGCCGGGGAGCCCACCCGAGACGAAGCCGTGTCACTCCGTGTCCTAGTTCCGGCAAAGTCTTCCTGTAGCGAGAGCGTTCGCTATCCCTGCCGCCTGTTTAATTAGCGCCCTCGGATACCTCTGGCTCCCGCGGTGATCTCCGCTCGGCTCCGCCCGCTCGGCGCGGGCCAGGGAACGGGAACACGGCTCTCTCTCTCTCTCTCTCCCTCTCTCTCTCTCTCTCTCTCTCTCTCTCTCTCCCTCTCTCTCTCTCTCTCTCTCTCTCTACCTCGCTCTCTCTCTCTCTCCCTCTCTCTCTCTCTCTCCCTCTCTCTCTCTCTCTCCCTATCTCCCTATCTCTCTCTCTCTCTCTCTCTCTCTCTAACTATCTCTCTCTCTCCCTCTCTCTCTCTCTCTCTCTCTCTCCCTCTCTCTCTTTCTCTCTCTCTCTCTCTCTCTCTCTCTCTCTCTCTCTCAGCGCTCCTCGATACGAGCCGGTAGAAACGGAAGCGCGCTCGGGGCATCGAGCGGAGCGGAGAGGAAACGCCGAAGCTCTGCCGTCTGTTTGTTTGTTTCTGACCCCCCCTTCCCCCGGCCCCCCTCCCCCCCTCTTTCCTTCACACTCCGGGTAACCTCCAGAGGGCCCCCCCTGTCCTCTCCTCTGCGTGAGGAGGCAGTAGTGGACGTCACCAGCGGGTGGCCGGTGACCTCACGACCCCGTCACAGACACACAGGAGGTGCAGATAACCTCCGACCTGGTGTTGCTCCGCTGTCTGCCTTCCGCCAACCTGTCACTGTCCTGGCAGTCTGAGTACCCAGAAGCCCCCTCTGCAGAGAGAATGTCTGGGAACAAACGATGATATTCACCAGCGGGTAGACACTTAGATTGTGCACGGAGGATGGTTGGCTCTCATGACTGGCTGTTCAAATGCAGCTGGATTTAAAAAGTAAAGCGCTGGCTCCACCCCTGTGCCCATGTTTTGTGGCATTTGACTCCAGACTACCGTCCTGGTAACGTGACAAACTGGACCATGTCCTAGTAACATCACAGACTGTCCCTGTTCTGGTAACATCACAGACTGTCCCTGTTCTGGTAACATCACAGATTGTCCCTGTTCTGGTAACATCACAGACTGTCCCTGTTCTGGTAACATCACAGACTGTCCCTCATCTGGTAACATCACAGACTGTCCCTCTTCTGGTAACATCACAGACTGTCCCTCTTCTGGTAACATTACAGACTGTCCCTCTTCTGGTAACATTACAGACTGCCCTTGTCCTGGTAACATGGTAAATGGTAAATGGACTGCACTTATATAGCGCTTTTCCACATTAGCGGCACTCAAAGTGCTTTACAATGGCCTCTCATTCACCCATTCACACACACACTCACACACCAATGGCGGTAGCTGCCTTGCAAGGTGCTAACCTGCTCATTGGGAGCAATTTGGGGTTAGGTGTCTTGCTCAAGGACACTTCGACATGTGGACAGTCGGAGCTGGGATTTGAACCGCTGACCCTTCGATCATTGAACGACCCGCTCTACCAACTGAGCTACAGCCGCCCCTAACATGAAAGACTGTCCCTGTCCTGGTAACATCACAGACTGTCCCTGTCCTGGTAACATGACAGACTGTCCCTCTTCTGGTAACATCACAGACTGCCCTTGTCCTGGTAACATCACAGACTGCCCTTGTCCTGGTAACATCACAGACTGTCCCTCTTCTGGTAACATCACAGACTGCCCTTGTCCTCGTAACATCACAGACTGTCCCTGTCCTGGTAACATCACAGACTGTCCCTCTTCTGGTAACATCACAGACTGTCCCTGTTCTGGTAACATCACAGACTGCCCTTGTCCTGGTAACATCACAGACTGCCCTTGTCCTGGTAACATCACAGACTGCCCTTGTCCTGGTAACATCACAGACTGCCCTTGTCCTTGTAACATCACAGACTGCCCTTGTCCTGGAGAGGCCATTGTAAAGCGCTTTGAGTGCCGCTAATGTGGAAAAGCGCTATATAAGTGCAGGTCCATTTACCATTTACCATGTTACCAGGACAAGGGCAGTCTGTTATGTTACCAGAAGAGGGACAGTCTGTGATGTTACCAGAAGAGGAACAGTCTGTGATGTTACCAGAAGAGGGACAGTCTGTGATGTTACCAGAAGAGGGACAGTCTGTGATGTTACCAGGACAAGGGCAGTCTGTCATGTTACATCACAGACTGTCAGAAACAACGAGGAACAGTGGAGAATAAGGGCAGCTTGTGCGGCGCGTGGAACCGCTGGCAGCCTGCTGTAGCTCCCTGTCTTTTTCTTTTCTTAACTTCTCTTGGCATTATGCTGCAATTGGTAAATTAGCTAAATCAATGTTCTGCTGTGCATGATAATTAAGGGTTAATCTCCCCAAAACAGACCAACAGGATAAGATTATTACATTACAACATCTTTTCTTTTCTGCAAGCAATTTCAAATTGCCTATTTGTCATTTGGCAAGTAGATTAAGAAAGTGTTAATAATTGCACTTGTGTAATTATGTAGCCTATGTTTACTACATAATACTAAATATTCAGCTAAAGTATACTGATAGCTTCACATGCTGTACCAACAACAAATTCTACCGACATTGGTCGTGTGGTGGTCGTCATTACGTTAAATCCATTCATTGATTATGACTAGCGTCTAGCTTGTTAAGCAGGTGGGCAGTCGGCTAATTTATGCTCATCTGTTTGGCGCTGTATGAGACTTACCTCACAACAGATACAAATAAATGCAAGTTATAGTTTGGCAACTGAGGCTTAGGGGGCAAACAATACACTTGTTGAGGAGATGTGTGTTGAGGAGATGTGTGTGCTGTGCGCAGTACTGCTCAGCTGCTGCAGCGCGCCTCCGTTTGTGTCCGCTTTGCGCGTTCACGTTGACAACGGAGGAGAGGGAAGGGAGGGGCACGGGTGTGCCGCGGGCACGTGTGGGGGGAGATGACAACACATTTGGGGGCATTATTATTACACACTTTTAATCGAGACTTGATCGATGTCACCATGGGACACATACAGTAGCTACTCTGTTAAAAACAAACAAACAAACAAACAAAAAAAACACCAACTTTCAAAAGGGCACTTGCCTGGTCCAGAGGGCAAAGGGCAGGTGCTCTAGCACCACCTAGTGTCTATCTGTGCATGTCCCTGGTCCATACAGTATAATAATACTGACTGGGTGGCTGACTGACTGACTGACTGACGGACGATGAGGTGGGTGGAGAGATAGAGAGATAAAGTGATAAAGTGAAAGTGTTTGGCTCTCTTCCTTTCTCACCCATCCCTCTCTCTCTCTCTTTCTCCCTCTCTCTGTGTCTCTGTGGGCTAGTTCAGAGATAAAGTCTTAGGTTTAATTAGGCATTCCCCTCAGGTCTGGGTTTTGACGATGTGTCAGCGTCCCGGCTTCCTGTTTACTCCCTGACCTCGGCGGGTCGCGACCTCTGGAGAGACGTACTGTCAACGAGGTTCCGGCTCTAACATGGACCTCGGCCCACTGGGCCGCCTTAAGGGCCATTCATGTTGTCAGACAAAATGATTACATCAATCAGACAGTTTATATTGAACTGGGGTGTCGTAGATAGGGCCTTGCACCTCTGTTGTTTGCCGTTTGGCGTCCTTAATAGGATTTATTTAACCAGTATTACCCGGAATATGGCCCATGACTTCAAACTCAGACTTGAAATATGTACAGTATTTAACCCAGCTCTAGACTGCGCCCTCCTGGCTTTGTACCACAAACAACCTCATTGACCGGCGGATACTGATCCCCCCTCTCTCTCTCTCTCTCTTGAGATATATACAGTATATTGAGTTGAAAATATATATAGTATTTAAATATATATACAAAATATATACAGTATTTAACCCAGCTCTAGACTGCGCCCTCCTGGCTTTGTACCACAAACAGCCTCTTTGACCGGTGGATACTGAACCCTTCTCTCTCTCTCTCTCTCTCTGAGCTAGCGTAGTACTGTATGTCCCAGTAGACCGCCTGCATTTCAATGTGACTTTTCGACTTGTTCTCTCCACTTTCCTCCGCCGGTCTTTTGTTGGTGTCGCCGTCTTGCGATATTACGCTCAGAAGTATATCTGTGAGGACCAGCGGGTCGACCGGCAGCGTTTCCTCAGTGGGTATTTGATGACGGTGTGAGAGCACAAGCCCCGAACAAAGCCAATAACCCCAACCTGAGAGCAGGACACACACAAACACACACACACTCACACCCGTCTTGTGTGTGTGTGATGGGCAGAGGTCAGAGGGAAAACAGTGAGGGTTCATGCTGAGCTGTCTAACGGTCCGCTTCTCGCTCTCTCTCTCTCTCTCTCTCTCTCTCTGTCTGCACATTCACACACTCCGCGGCCTTCAGCCCCCCTCTCTCTCTCTCTCCATCTCTTTCCAATTGTCTTTCTCTCTTTGTTTATCGCTTCGTGTTCTCTGTCTCTCCCCCTCTCGCTGTCTGTCTCTGTGTGTCTCTCTCTCTATCTGTCTGTCTGTCTCTCGCTGTCTCTCTCTCAGTAGTACTGTCTGGGAGCTCATTATGCAGTAGATGTAGTAGTTCTTAGTTCAGCCTCTCAGCTGCACAGCAGAATTAGATGAGAGAGAGAGAGAGAGAGAGAGAGAGAGAGAGAGAGATAGATGGATAGATAGATGGATAGATACTCTAGATAGATAGATAGATAGATAGATAGATAGATAGATAGATAGATAGATACTGTAGATAGATAGATAGATAGATACTGTAGATAGATAGATAGATAGATAGATAGATAGAAAGATAGATAGATACTTTAGATAGAGAGATAGATAGATAGATAGATGGATAGATATATACTGTAGATAGATAGATAGATAGATAGATAGATAGATAGATAGATAGATAGATAGATAGATAGATAGATAGAAAGATAGATAGATAGATGTCAAGAGAGGGAGAGAAATGGAAATAGATGGAGGGAGGGGTGGAAAGTGAGGGAGAGAGAGAGGGGCTATAAAGAGAGAGAGAGAGAGAGAGAGAGAGAGAGAGGGGGGGGGGCTTGTTAGTGGATCTCAGCATGGCTGGTAGCTGAAGTTTCTCATCAACTGTGTGTTTGGCAACTCATGGCTGTCAGAACAAGGGCATGACTCCCTCAGAACTGGCTGGATATTCTGGGAGCTGGGGGCCAGACTGAATACTCTCAGTTGTTTGACCTCTTCGATTTGTATTTATAATTTTATTTATTTAAACATGGTTTAGTGACTAAACCATGTTTAAATAAATAACATTATAAATACAAATCGAAGAGGTCAAACAACTACTAAACTTTAGTCTGTTGAGACATTGGTCTCTTTTAAAAAGACACCCCGTGAACAAGCAAAGGATTACAAAAACAAACAAACAAACAAACAAACAAACAAACAGAGTAGTCCTGTGGTGGTACAGTAGGATTGGCTGTGTTTATGGCTAGAGCTCTGGCCTCGCTTTTAACGGCTCTGTACTACTGTGGTAGGGAAGTAGTGTAGTAGGGTAGTAGTGTAGTAGTATAGTGGTGTAGTAGTATAGTATAGGCTTAAAGTAGTG
>NC_140239.1:6071645-6097781 GCF_949987555.1 Borostomias antarcticus | reverse complement strand
TCTTCTCCTCTCCTCTCCTCTTCTCCTCTCTTCTTCCCCTCCCTACTCCCTCTATCTTCTCTCTCTCCTCTCTTGTCCTTGAAGCAGGTGTAGCCCTCTCCCTCCTCCCTCTTTCTCTTCTCCTCTTACCACCTCTCTCTCCATCCTCCCTCTCTCCCCCGTCTCTCCCTCCTCCCCTCTCTCTCTTCCAGAGCGTCTGACAGTACAAGGTCATGGTGGAGTGGTAGAGAGCTGTACGCAGTAGGGCTGGGTTTAAAAAATCGATTCATCGATTCTGATGATTCAGATTCAAATGATTCAGAATCGATTCATGAATCCCAAAATTGATCTTTTATTTAACGAATGAATGAATAAATGAAGGAATGAATAGTTCATTAATTCATTCAATGATTCATTCATTCATTCATTCATTTTTGGAAATCAGGAAAGCAAAGTTGGAGTGTAACTCTAAATGTGTGTGTGTTCTCAAAAGTTGGAGTGTGACTCTAAGTGTGTGCGTGTAAGTGTGTGTGTGTGTTCAGAAGTTGGAGTGTGACTCTTAAGTGTGTGCATGTACGTGTGTGTGTGTTCGCAAAAGTTGGAGTGTGACTCTAAGTGCGTGCGTGTGTTCAGATGTTGGAGTGTGACTCTAAGTAAGTGTGTGCGTGTGTGTGTGTGTGTGTTGAAGCTGACGTGTGAATTTGTTCCTGTGTTGTGTTTGCAGGAGTCCGGGAGGGAGGAGGTCCTGAAACTGCAGCTCAGGGAGAGGGATGAGCTTATCCTCACGCTGCAAACAGAACTGGTGAGACACACACACACTCACACACACACTCACACACTCACACGCACACACACACTCACACGCACACACACTTTCAGCGTGACAACGGGCCACGTCCCCAAATCATTTTGTTTCCCAGGTTTGTGGGATGTCCTCCATGCCATGGTCCAGAGCAGTAGGGAGGCAGTCCTCCTCCGACTGGTGCTTTAGCAGCTCTGGGGGTAGGAGAGTGTGTCACCAGTAGAGGGCGCCACTCCTCACAGACGCCTGGAGCAGCACACTGATCACTGGGTGGTGTTAGTCTGGGGTTGGTTTGGAACACCTTGCTCTCTTCTCATTCTGTTGACTTGATGTAATCTCTCCTTCTCTTATTTTCTCCTTCCCTCCCTCCCTCCCTTTCTCTCTCTCTCTCTCTCTCTCTCTCTCTCTCTCTCTCTCTCAAGTCAAGAAGCTTCATTGGCATGACGTTTCATAATGTTGCCAAAGCAGAAAAAGAAAAGAAAGAAAAAAAAGAAAAATGATACTTAATAAATAATGATAATAATAATAATAATACAAAAACGTGAATAATAAACAGTATCTCTTTCTCTCTCTCTTTCTCTCAAACTTATAAAAAGCTCAGCAAGCTCTTACTATAGGTATAAATAATAATATCTATACACACATATATATATATATATATATATATATATATACACACACACATATATATATATATATATATAAATATATATATATATATTTATATATAATATGAAACAAAGGAAAAAACTTGGCTCTGAATGTTTATTCTCCTCTGCAACATTCCAAGGCAGCTTAATAGATCAGCGAGAGATTATAGACTTTTCAATCCCTATCAGAAGTCTGGAAAAACATTCAAATGATTATATAATGCTGTTTTCTATCTTGTTTTATCAGAAATCCATGCTACCTAAAATAGTCCTAAATCTGGATCCAGGGGAGTCTGTAGTGAGAGCCTTCATTTTACATCCAGTGCACCTGTAGAACGCCACATACGTGTGCATAGATGAAGCGTAATGTGGTGCTTGATATTTTGCCTCTGAGGCCTGGTATTGCGTAACGTCTGTTTCCTGTAACGCGAGGCGCACCACGCTGGGAGCAGCCAGTGCCAGTCTAGCCACGGGGAATGAGCCCATTTGGCATCTTTTTGTTTGCTCATTATGGTTCAGGTACCATCTTCCTCTCTCCCTCTCTCCCCCTCTCTCTCTCTCCATCCCGCTCCCCCTCTCCCTCTCTCCTCTTAGAGATGAGAATTTGATATCAAGATTATAGTGACCAAGCACTATGCACTTTGCATAAACATTAAAATAATGTGTCTTGGAGACTGTTGCTAGCTTTGGTTGATGCTGGACAGTATTTACAGTGAGTTTTTCAAAGCGCAGCAATGAAACACGGTTTGAATGATTTTATTGTGATAAATGTAATTTTATCTCGGTTTAACTCTCACTCTCTCTCTCCCTCTATCTCTACCTCTGTGTCCTCTCTCCCTCTCTTCCTCTATCTCTTTCTTCTCTCCCTCTCACTCTCCCTCAATCTGTCCCCTCCCTCTCTCCCTCTATCTGTTCTCTCCCTCTATCTCTCTCCTCTCTCCCTCCATCTCTGTGTCCTCTCTCCTTCTGTCTCTATATTCTCTCTCTTGCTCCCTCGCTTCCTCCTCCCTCCCTCCCTCCTATCCATCTCCCTCCTCCCTCCTTCTCCCTATCCTCCTCCCGCTCCCTTCTCTCTCCCTCCCTCTCTGTCTCAATGTCCCCTCTCCCTCTCTCTCCCTCCCTCTCTGTCTCAATGTCCCCTCTCCCTCTCTCTCTCCCTCCCTCCCTCTCTGTCTCAATGTCCCCTCTCCCTCTCTCTCCCTCCCTCTCTGTCTCAATGTCCCCTCTCTCTGTCTCTCTCTCTCTCCCTCCCTCTCTGTCTCAATGTCCCCTCTCCCTCTCTCTCTCCCTCTCTGTCTCCATGTCCCCTCTCCCTCTCTCTCTCTCCCTCCCTCTCTGTCTCAATGTCCCCTCTCCCTCTCTCTCTCCCTCCCTCCCTCTCTGTCTCAATGTCCCCTCTCCCTCTCTCTCCCTCCCTCTCTGTCTCCATGTCCCCTCTCCCTCTCTCTCTCTCCCTCCCTCTGTCTCAATGTCCCCTGTCCCTCCCTCTCTCTCTCTCCCTCCCTCTCTGTCTCCATGTCCCCTCTCCCTCTCTCTCTCCCTCCCTCTCTGTCTCAATGTCCCCTCTCCCTCTCTCTCTCCCTCCCTCTCTGTCTCAATGTCCCCTCTCTCTCTCTCTCTCCCTCCCTCCCTCTCTGTCTCCATGTCCCCTCTCTCTCTCTCTCTCCCTCCCTCTCTGTCTCCATGTCCCCTCTCCCTCTCTCTCTCCCTCCCTCTCTGTCTCAATGTCCCCTCTCCCTCTCTCTCTCCCTCCCTCTCTGTCTCAATGTCCCCTCTCTCTCTCTCCCTCTCTCTCTCTCCCTCTCTCTCTCTCCTCATTGCCCAGCCCGCGCTCGTAGAGCACCATATGGTCGGTGGTCGAGCGCGCCCTGATCACTTTGATTGGCCGTGAGCAGATCGCACACACGCCTGCATACACACTACATCCTCCAGCAGGCCTGCCACTGCGTCGCCCCCCCCCCCCCACGCCCAACATATGCCTCGGAAGGTGACCGTAAACCTGACCGGCTAATTGATTGAGTTCGTATTGAGAGGGGTCTGCCGAGCGGGGGGGGGGGGGGCTCGGGAGAGGGGATGGAGGGATGGGGGGCGAAGGTAGAGACGGAGGGGGGTGAAGGGGGGTGGCGGGAAGCCGAGAGGAAGCGCCGTACCTCCAGGGCGAGAGAGGAGCGAGGAGCCAGAGCCCCCCCCCCCCCACCCACCCAGGCAAACCGCCCAAACAGCCGAGCGACCCGACTGTCACTTTTTATGAGCTGATTTTGTGCAAGTGCACTTTGCGCGGTACCCGCCGGTCCAATATTTGGCTACAACCCCCCCCCCCCCTTTCCCCCGCCTCCGAAGGTTTCCTGTACCAGGGGGCTTTAAGAGCTTTCTGAGGTGTTATGTGGTGCCAGGTTTTCGCTGTGATCTGCTCTAAAAACGTTATCGCCTGGGAGTTTTTGTGGCTCTCGTGTGATACCAGAGGGATATTTACCAGAGGGGGGGGGGTAGCTATGCCCTCCTGCGTGCTGCGGCCTCATGTCGCACGACCCAACATTTAGCGAGTTCGTCGTGACCTTGATTCATGCGTTCCATCCAGAGGGGGCTGTGTGCCAGTGCTGGATAAGAGACCCACCAACGGTTTTGTGGGTTGTGACTGGGTGTGTTTGTTTTGGATGCAGGAGTGTGCCAAAGCTGCCCTGAAGCCCACCTGCCAAAAAGCTGACAGAACCACACAGACAGAGCCGCCAGGTCCAGAGGTAGGTCCAATGTTTTCCTCCCTTGGAACCAACAACCGTCCCCTACACACACTCACCTCTCTCTCTCTCTCTCTCTCTCTCACACACACACACACAGACAGACAGATACACACACAGACAGACACACACACACACACGCACACACATACACACACACACACACACACAGACAGACAGACACACACATACACTCACACACACGCACACACACACAGACAGACACACACACACACACACGCACACACATACACACACACACACAGACAGACAGGCACACACACACAGACAGAGACAGACAGACAGACAGACAGACAGACAGACAGACAGACAGACAGAGACAGACAGACAGACAGACAGAGACAGACAGACAGACAGACAGACAGACAGACAGACAGGCAGACAGACAGGATAGCAGACACACAAACTGGCAGACAGACAGACAGACAGACGACAGACAGACGGACAATCATATCGCGTCGTGCCAGTCCTGTCTAGATAGCTCAAGGGTGTGTGTCCACTGGGGAGCTGTATTTTAGAGCTGGCGCTGTTTTCTCGTTGTTTACAATGGGTAATGACCTCTAGGGCGCTATAGAGACGAGAGCTGTGTTCCAAGTGCCTTTTAGCGCCATGAGCTATAGGCTATTTTTGCAGTTGAAAAAAGTTTAACTTTTTGGGCTAGAGCGCAGGCTGTAAACGGCTGTTCTGACAATGACAACAGTCAGTTTTTGGCAGAACCGCAGAGACAGCAAACGTTAGCACTAGCTAACATTAGCTAGCTATCTTAACCAGGCTAGTTAATCTGCAGTCTGCATAAACACAACACTCGTTGCTAACGTAGCTGTAAAACATCGGTAGCCTAGCCAGCTCTAAACTCCGGTTCTAGTGCGCTCTACGCAGCTGTAAGCTTGCCGCTGTTCAGCTACATACAGCTCGTTGGTGGACACACAGCCTAAGTCCTCGTATTCCCAGCATGCCGTGCAGCTGCCGACAGCGGCCGCCCGGCCGGGGGAGGCGTGACAGTTTGAGAACAGAGGCCAGGTAATGGATGAGCGCCTAAAAACAGCCACTGCCAACGCCAAGCGGCGGAGAAAGACACAGTCAGGGCGCTGCTTTTAAGTCGCCGCCCACAAACCTCCCCGCTGCGCTCGCACCGCGACGGTGGACGCGGCTCGGCGCACACACACACACACACACACACACACACACACACACACACACACACACACACACACACACACACACACACAACAAAAACAAAGCCAAACATGTCATGTTAATGCGAGATTCTCCCACCCGAGGCATCTGGCTTTACCCAGTTTGTCTTGTTTTTTTTGCTCTCAGCATAAAAGCACCGGCCGCCTTTTTTAAACGATTAGCGCGAGCATATTAGCCCCCGATGGTGCCGGTCGGGAGAGGTCCAGGCTTCATTGTTATGCCGGCCGCACGCCGCCGCCCCCCGGGGCGCCGCGGCTCTGAGGACGGGCTCTTCATCATCGCCGTTGTCATCGTCGTCATCATCATCATCATCATCATCATAATCCAATCCTGCTGCACTCATTTGCGCTGCACGTTTGGGCGACGCATCATCCGGCAACATTAACAGATGTGTTGATATGCATTAGCGGTCTTCTGTCTGCAGCCTTTGTCGGGCTAACTAATGGCTTTCTTTTACGTAACGTCTATATGTAAACGGCTCTGTGTGGTAATGGCTTCTGCGTGTGTGTGTGTGTGTGTGTGTGTGTGTGTGTGCGCGTGCGTTGCGTAGCACCATTACACAAGCTGGAGTTCCATCAGTGAAAACAGTGTTTCTTCAGAGGTTGTCTTCTGTTCTGTGGATTTCTACCTTCTCGCCTTGGAAATGGTAGATGACATTTGAGATTACAATTTTCACGCGCGCGCACACACACACACACACACACACACACACACACACACACACACAATGCAGGGGCTGTGATTCCGAACCATCTCTGCTACCTCTGCCGTGATTGGAGTGCTTTATCAGTGACCTACCTCTCTGCAGTGTTCAGCATGGTGTGTGTGTCACCAGCCTGAACGTGGCCCAGCTGTTCCTCATGGTTAGTTAGCTAACGTCCCACATGGCCTCGTCCCTGCAGTACACGCGCGCGCACACACACACACACACACACACACACACACACACACACACACACACACCGGCATCACCAGCTGGGGACCTGCAGCCTGCTACTCTGGTTATATGGTGCTGTGTTTAGTCCTTTATTCATCTAAATGGGTCAATTAAGGAGTTACTTTCTACAATAGTGGCCCAAGCCATACAGAGATGTGTTCAGGCCTCTTTTAGGGGTTATGTAATGTTATATCGTGTTTTATAGTGCTATATACATGTAGGGTTATACACCTGGTGTATTGTGTTATAGTGTGTATATAGTGTTACATCGTGACCTGCTGGTGTTATTTCATGTTATATAGTAGTATAGTAGTACCTGCTGTATTGTGTTAGGAAAATAACGTGGGTTTGCACACACCCAAAGCTCTGATGCAAAAATATTTAATGACACGAAAAAATTAGCAACCTTCCATCAGGGCTAATCTGATTAACCCTGATTAGGGAGCAGAGCTGTAGAAACGTGTTCTTTGTGTGTCATTAAATATTTTTGCATCAGAGCTCCGAGGGCGCGGCGACCCACTTCATCGCCACGGTTGTTTTCGCTGTTCAGCACCTCGTCAAAGGTGCCCTGACTTTGACTTGATATCTAAGCAATGAGCACAGCCGTTCCCATCTTCACGATATAGCACGACTTCCAGTGCGTTGTGCTTTTATACATCATCTGTACAAAAGTACTATTTTACTGTCTTTCATATCAATTTTCGCGAACTCCACCAAGAAAAGTAGTTCCTAAAACTGTCTTGTTTTTAGTTAACATGGGGCTCGGAACCGTAAGTCATATGGAAAGTGTCCGTTACCTTTTCTTTCAGCAAGTTTCCCACCCTGGAAACAAGGTGTTATTGCACCACTGTGTGTTATTGCTTAATTACACAGTTGTTAGTGTTATAAAGTATTATACTAGTGTTATATAGTATTATACCATTGGTATATGGTGTTATATAGTATTATACTAGTGTTATATGGTGTTATATAGTATTATACTAGTGTTATATAGTATTATACTGTTGTTATATGGTGTTATAGCTCTACAGGTCTTCGCTCAGCATCCCAGGCCTGTGTAGCTGTAGGCTGGCTGTGCTGCAGTGCAGAGCAGATCTGTCTATGTAGGTTAGCTAGTGCATCCAGGACAGCCTGCTGGAGAAAGTGTGTCTACAAGTGGGTCAGCTATTTCTATGGCTGCTCAGACTTGAGGAGGTCGCCTCGCATTCTCCTTTTTCCTTTTTTTTCCCTTTCTGGAGCACCTTGCTCCTCCCCCCCTTCCGATCCCTCCTCCCTCGCTCCTAATTAGCTCAGATGGAGAGGAGGTGCTGTCCTCCTCCTCCTCCTGTCCCCTTCTTCTCGTTCCCTCTTTCGGCCCAGCCCTCCGTGACCACTGACCACCATCAGGGACCGTCCTGCCCTGCTTCCCCGACGCCGGACACTCTGTCCCGGGCACTGTCCGGCCCTCCCCGCCAGCCCGGGCTCTGGAGCAAAGACTTCTCAAAGTCCCTGGAAGTCCTGCTGCCATTTCACCAGAAGCTAGCGCTACACCCGGGACAAATACATAAAACACACTCTTGAAAGTTTTTGACGATGCTTGAGGTAAATCAGGTTTTGGGCCCGCTCCATTGCGTTGTTGTCGAGAGTACTAAGTGCTATAAAACAAGTGGAGCCACAGAGAAAGAGAGAGAGAGAGAGAGAGAGAGAGAGAGGAACAAAGAGAGAGAGGGGGGGTTGATATATAGTACCGTATAGTAGGGTTCCTCTGAGGACTTCTCTGGAACCCGGTACTTGAGTGCAGATGGAACGCTCGCTAGATGCAGAGCAGAGAGACGCTAGAATGACCAGACACACTCTGTCGAGTGCTTGCAGAGTGACCACTCTATTTCCCCCGACCGTATTCAAGGGTTTTCTGCTGTATTAGTCCGAGAGAATGAGACAGAACGAGAGGATTGGACAGAGAAAGATAGATAGATAAAGAGAGAGAGAGAGTGATTGAGTCTTCCAGCCGGGGAGAGAGAGGACAGGCTGTGTTTTGTAATGTCCTGTGGAGACTTTTAAGAGGGGGTGGGTGGTATTTCAAAAGTTGTCTGTGGGGGGCAGGAATCGATTGAGATTGTTTTCGTCCTGCGAGCCAATTTCGCACACATCCTGTAGAGGGAGGGGGGGGTGGGGGGGGGGACAAACGAGAAGCACCTCCTGTTTGGCACTCCTCACTCTCTCTCTCTCTCTGTCCTTCTCTTGTCTCTCTCTCATTTACTCTCTCCCTCTCTCTTTCTCAGATTCAAATGGCTTCATTGGCATAACAAAAAAAATAAATTGTGTTCTCTCTTTCTCTCTGCTCCTCTCTCTCTCACTCTCTCTCTCTCTCTCTCTCTCTCTCCTCTTATAGTGAGCAGTAAGTCTTTCGGCTCCCTAAAAGTGTGAAGAGAGGTGCTAAAAGCCAGTGAATTTATAGTGTGCCCGTAAGCTGTTACAGACCGTCATTTCAATGGAGAAACACTTAGAGCGATCATTTAGGGCGTCTCTCTCCATACCAGGGACATGATGTTAAATGGATTGGCTGCTTTATTTCATACGATTTTTTCCGGCACTTGTAAATCTGCTTTCTCTCAGAGTAGCCTGCGTCCTTGTTGAAAATGGCCTATGAATATGTAGCAGGCTGGCATTTCTCAAGTCCTATTCTTCCCTGTGTGTGTGTGTGTGTGTGTCTGTGGGGGGTGTGTGTGTGTGTGTGTGTGTGTGTCTGTGGGGTGTGTGTGTGTGTGTGTGTGTGTGTGTGTCTGTGGGGTGTGTGTGTGTGTGTATGTGTGTGTGTTTGTGTGTGTGGAAAAGGAAAACCTTCTAGTGACCCTGCTCCAGATACCCATCAGAGTGCTGTAGGCGTCGGCCATTTTGTTTTTGGTCTCTCTAAGCGCTCCCCGCGGCCTCCCCTCGACCTCTGACCTTCCTCTCTTCTCAGCGGACGATCCTTTGACCCCTCTCTGAAGAGATGCTGTGATATCGGCCAGACCAGGAGTGTGTGCGTGTGTGTGTGTGTGCGTGCGCGTGCGTATGTGATTGTGTGCCTCCTGCTGGTTAATTCTTTCGGGGTTCTCTCCCCCGTCTCTTCTCCCGTCATGCCATCGTTTCTGATTTGGGTGTTGCCGAGAATCGCCTTTGGAGAACCCTCGTCTGATCCCCGCGGGGGTCCGGGGTGGGGGTGGAGAGAGAACGAGGGGGGGCGAGATAGAGATGTGCAGCATACCAGGACTACAATGTCCTCTCCCACTGAAATGCCCCCTCCCCCTCCCTCTCTCTCTCTCTCTCTCTCTCTCTCTCTCTCTCTCTCCCTCTCTCTCTCTCTCTCTCTCTCTCTCTCTCTCTATCCCTCTCCCTCTCTCTCTCTCTCTCTGCCCGCCCCCTCTCCCCTTTCATCTCTGTTATGATTGTCGTCCTCCCCAGCGTTGTCGCTTCATCTCATCCCTTCATTCCGTCTGTTGGTGTGTGTGAACGGAGAGGTTCAGATCCAGCGTCCTGATTGGTCGATCGACGGCGGGGCGCGGTGTCGTGACAGGAGCAGCGGCTACTGGGCACTAGGCTATTCCCGATATGATGACGGGTTTTGGAAGAACGGAAACGCTGGAAATAAAACGTTTTAGAGATAGAGCAAGGTTGCCATGTCCTTCCTGGTGTATATATATATATATACTGTATATATTAAGATGCACGAGAAGCTGGGCTTGTTCCTCGAGGGGGATCGCAGAGTTTTCTGGTTTGAAAGTTTTGTAATCCGGGTCAGCAGTACAGACTAAACCCCCGGTAACCCCAGGATACCGCACGCCCTTCTCTGATTGGGTGCTTATCCACGCAGCAAATCTTGGCCTGTGTGTGTGTGTGTGTGTGTGTGTGTGTGTGTGTGTGCTTGCGTGTGTGTGTGTGTGTGCGTGTGTGCGTGCGTGCGTGCGTGTGTGTGTGCTTGCGTGTGTGTGTGTGTGTGTGTGTGTGCTCGTGCGTGCGTGTGTGTGTGTGTGTCAGTGTCACCCCGTGTCTCTCCTGACCTAAACCCCAGCTAAGCCCAGAGTCTGCTCTCTGCTTCCTGCCCTACTTAAGCTACACTTTAACCTCTCTCTCTCCTCCTCCTCGTCCTCCTCCCTCGTCCTCCTCCTCCTCTCTCGCTCTCCTCTGTGACCTCCCTCTCCTTGCTTCTCTCTCTCTCTTTTCCTCCCCTCTTTCTGCTGCTTTCTCCTCCGTATACCTCCATCCGCACGCTCTTCCTCGTCTTATGGCGGCCGTTCCTCAAGGCCCTATATCAGGAGACTTGCCGGGTTGATGGAGTGTGTGGTGTGTGTCTGTGAGAGTGTGTGTGTGTGTGTGTGTGTGTATGTGTGTGTGTGTGTGCGGCGTGCGTGCGGGCGCGCGAGTGCATCTTCGGTTATGAAGGGATTTCTTGCCTGTGTCCAGAGCACAGCCATTACCCATAACTCTCTCTGTTCATGACTCAGAACGCCGGGAGGGGGCGGAGTGGACGCATCATTAAATGTGATGTAATACCGGACGCGTGTGTTTGTGCATGTGTGTGAGTGTGAGTGCGCTTTTGCGTCAGTGATGGTATAGATCTGCATGTTGATGTGCATTCTGGGGTCTAAGGTAGAGTTGTGTGTGTGTTTGTGTGTGTGTGTGCGTGTGTGTGTGTGATGGCCCAAGTGTGTGGGTGTGGGTGTGTGTGTGTGTGGTGTGTGTGTGTGTAAGAATAGGGACAGGGGAAAGAGGAGTTTTATAGTGGTTTTACTGTGACCATCAATTTTTAGTGTGTGGAGAACTGCCTCCATCGGCCTGCCCCAAGACCACAGCAGATGGCCGGGGGGGTGGGGGGGATGTGGAATGGAGGGATACAGGATGGAGGGGTGGAGGGTTGAGGACATGGAGGATGGAGGGATGTAGGGTTGAGGGGATGTAGGGTTGAGGGATGTAGAGTAGGGATGTAGGGTTGAGGGATGTAGGGTGGAATGTAGGGTTGAGGGATGTAGGGTTGAGGGATGTAGGGTTGAGGGATGTAGAGTAGAGATGTAGGGTTGAAGGGAAGTATGGAGGAGGGATGTAGAGTAGGGATGTAGGGTTGAGGGATGTAGGGTTGAAGGGAAGTATGGAGGAGGGATGTAGGGTTGAGGGATGTAGGGTTGAGGGATGTAGGGTTGAGGGATGTAGGGTGGGATGTAGGGTTGAGGGATGTAGGGTTGAGGGATGTAGGGTGGGATGTAGAGTAGGGATGTAGGGTGGGATGTAGGGTTGAGGGATGTAGGGTTGAGGGATGTAGAGTAGGTATGTAGGGTTGAGGGGATGTGGGTGGAGGGATTAGGATGGAGGGATGTAGGGTTGAGGGGATGTGGGTGGAGGGTTGAGGAGGTGGAGGTAGTGTGGAGGAGGGATGTAGGGAGGAGGGTTTTAGGGAGGAGGGGGTGTAGGTGGAGGGTTAAGGGATGTAGGCTGGAGGAGGTGTAAGGTGTGGGGGGTGTAAGTGTGGAGGGATGTAGAACATGTGGGGTTTGAGAGTGTGTGTGGGGTCGGGGGTACAGAATGGTGTGTGGATGGTGTTTCTGAGCACATTCATTATGGATCACTGGTAGCGTTTGATCACCGACCGCACAGACTTAACCAGTCTACACCAAGGATACCCTGCTTCTACAGTCTGAACTCGGCCAGGTCCCCCGTGTCACTTATCTGTGAACAGTGTCACTAACATTTCCATGGTGACCAACCTTTGTTCTGTTTCCAGGCCCGAGCGTACAGGAGCGCAACTGTGTCGTCACGGAGACAGCCGAGTGAGTGTTTCCTGGTTCCCGGTCATGGCCGGGACGTGTGTGTGTGTGTGTTTATCGTTGTGGTCTGAAAACCCTGCTAGACCAGAGTCCAGGTTTTCCAGTACCGGTACCTGGGCATCCCCCACCCTGGCCTCGACACACGCTGGACTCAGTTTGACCCAAACCTGGCTCAAATGCTACTATTAAAAACTGTTTACATGGGCGTTTCCACTGGACCAATCACAATAAAGAAAACTGGAACACTCATTCATTTAATGTGTACATTTATTACAGGGGTGGTGACTGATGTTTTGACAATGTGTCTTTCTCAGAGTCACACAGAACAAAGTCAAAGGGGAGGTATACATATATATATATAAATATATGCCCTCCCTCCTAATTACCTCAGGGACAGCCATTTTGAAAAAAAAAATGAATTAATGAGTATCATAGTAGAGTAAATAATGGCATACATTTTAGTCCTAAATGCAATTCATCTTTACAATGGGGTTTGTCTATTCACAGACATACATGTTCTCAACATTGAATGTCCTTCAACACAGAAGAGAGAGAGATCATTATAGGAAGCAGGAGAGGCTCGCTTGGTCATTCACTCCACCAGAAGAGGCTGCATTGAGTTCATCAGTCCAAGGCTTCCCTCGGTTGTCATTTATTAATGATGTCGCCTCCTCTTGGGAATAGGGTTGATGTTTTCCATGCCTGCGGAAGAGACTGAGCCATGATTTGCTTCCACGTAGTGGCGTACCATAGCATAGTCCATATTCTCGGTGCGTATGGCGGTTTTGTGTTCCCCTTTGCGCACTTTAAGTGTTCGTTTGATCCGCCCTTTTATCACCCCCTCAGCGGCACCAAATATGAGATAAAATACTTAATTAACTGTAATTCCACCCATGTCATCTACATGTTTAAATGTCCTTGCGGCCTAATCTATATAGGCCAGACCATACGAGCACTTAAAGTGCGCGTAGGGGAGCACAAAACCGCCATACGCATCAAGAATATGGACTATGCTATGGCAGACTTCTGTGTTGAGCATGAGAGTCAGAACATGTATATATTTCTGAATAGACAAACCACATTGTAAAGATGAATTGAATTAAGGACTAAATACATATGCCATTGTTTACTTTACTATGATACGTATTATTATTTTTTTTATTTATTATTTTGTCGTTTTTATTTAGATTTGAGGTAATTAAGTGAGAGGGTATATATACCTCCCTTTTCCTGTGTTCTGTGTTGACTCTGAGGAAGACATTGTCGAGATGTCAGTCACCACCCCTGGAATAAACATGCAGACTATATGAATGAGTGCTCCAGTTTTCTTTATTTTGCGTAGTCCAGTGGAAATGCCCAGGTAAACAGTTTTTAATACATGTATTGTCCTCTACTGTTGAGCACCAAACCCTCTATCCAGAACTTGGCTGAGGCGTGCTGGACTACATTTTGGACTCTGGGTCAAATACTATTTGAAAATACAGTATGCTCACTGACTGTATTTCAAATACCGTGTGACCCAGGTGGTCCTGGGGGGTGGGGGTGTCGGCAGAGATCAGGCCTGGACCACCTCTGGACTAGAGAATGTTCCCTGCACCGTACAACACCGTACTAGGGTGGAGAATGCGTCCTACAGTACCTACCTGCACTGAAGCATGGCACATTGTCCTAGCTAGTCCTAGTTAGGGCACTAGTCGACCACCCTAGCCTGCAACTCCTGACCCCTAACCCCTGACCAATGATGCCAAACCCTCTTAGACACTACACTGAGCTACAATGGATGAAGATGGTAATACATCCTGATTCATGGGAACGGCAGACTACAACCGGCCCAGCTAAGAGCAGACGCTGGGGCCCCAGGGAGGCTCGGGGGCCCCTGAAGGCCCTCGGTCACGTCTGTCCTGAGGTCTCAGGTCTGCCCTCGTTTCTAGGGGTCAGTGGCGAAGGCTGGATTAGGGATTCAGAGGCTGTCCTCCCTGTGGACTGTATGACCCTCCCTGTGGACTGTATGACCCTACCTGTAACAGCACTCGCCCTGGAACCCTCTGGAATGCTCCGGAAACCTTCCGTTCGACCCTTGACCTCAGCCTGTCACCCTGCTCCACCTCCCGTCTCAACACTGTCTGGTGATCGGATCTGTGAGGTTGTAAGATTATATCCTGTCCTATCTCAAAGCCAGATGTCACACACGCACACACACACACGCACACACACGCACACACACACGATTGTTGGTCTTGCATTGTGATACCACTAACCCTATTAATGCTATGAGATGCATGGGCTCCCCAGGTTGTGTGTTCTATGGTGGTTACTATGGTGTTGCAAATGTTCGTGTTTTCATTGTCTGTTTATATAACTGGTACTGTATGGTGATGATGATGGTGTGTGTGTGTGTGTGTGTGTGTCTGTCTGTTTATATAACTGGTATGGTGATGATGATGAGTGTGTGTGTGTGTGTGACGTTTGTGTGTGTGTGTGTGCGTTTCTTTATTTCCAAACATACAGTACAGTTGCAACTGGGTTCTCTGGAGGGAGACAAAAAAGTTTCCGCCGAGAACACAATATCTTCAGCACACATTACTGTATATTCAGAACCCAGACCATATATTAACACTCCAAATGGACACTGAAGCTGATTGGCCAAAAAAATCATTTCAACGTCATGAAATGGGCGTTAGAGGAGGGGTTTCAGGAAAGCACGTGATCAGCATCAGTGGAATCGACAGGAGTTATTTGGTATTTCAGTGATCAAACTCAAATCCAAAACAAAGCAGTTGGGTAAACATTAGGATGAAACTCAGAACAGAGATGGCCATGTTCTTCATCTCCAGATTATTTTCCTGCCATGCTGTATGGCTTATCTCAGCTCTGAGAACGCCTGCCGGAGGGTGTTCAGAGAAGAACAAACAAGTAGGAAAACAACATAACAGCTGCTTAGTGGTAGTTCATCTGTGTTTCTGCATAGTACACACACGTTCCTTTACAGCACACACTAAGTATTGCAAAGGAAAATAAGAAATACATGTTGAGCCACAATAATAATAATAATAATATTATTATTATTATTATTATTATTATTATTATAACACTACTACTTCTACTACTAAATCAAATCAACTACTACTACTAATAATAATAATAATGATAATAATAATATGTACAACAGAGATAAACAATGCTGTTTTTAAACCACAGTAATAAGTAAAACAGTGCAGTAATTGTCAGTTTAGGCTAGTAAGACCCAGGCACACAGCAACGGAGGAGGCAGATAAACAGGTTCAAGCCTGGAGGGGCGGTTTAATGGAACAAAAGAGGGGAGCCACAAAAAGGTTTGCCGCGAAATTATACGGGATGAAAAAATGGGTGGCACAAAAATGCTGCCACTAAATAATAAGACAAAGTGCTAGTGGGAGCTGGAGAGGGTTGGAGGTGGAGCAGGGCACCGCTCGGCACTCGGCAGAGGGGGTCCGGGATGATGGAGAGACCAGGATGAGAAGGAGGGTGAGTGATAATGATCGCAGGGGAAAAGCTACAAGCAAAAGTTAGGCGCTGCAACTCCGTGAAGTTAGCAGGCGAGAGATAGGCACTAACAAATTATGAGCAGCAAAAATGTAGGCTAGAGGGTATACTTTACCGAACGTAGGTTATGGTAAGATCTGGCGAAGGGTGAAGTGCAGACCAAGGTTCTTGTAGGGGTTGCAGGCGACTGCAGACGAGGATGTTACGACTGACGGTGGAACCGGTGAGGCAACACAACATACACAACAGAGGATCAGGTGGGGTGATGAGGGATTAGCCGTAACTGTAATGCTGTAATGCAGCATGCAGTAAAGTAGTTAGCGTAGCTTACGTAGTGTATCAGCGAAATAACTCTAATGGGTCTGGCGTTGGGACTACCTCCTACCTGACCTGAGCAGGGAGAAGAATTAATTGTCCAGGTGGCTGGTATCTTTCAGAATTTTCCTGGTCCTGGTCCTGGTCCTGCATCGACTTGTGTACAGTACGTTGAAGTCCTGGAGGTGTGGGAGTGTCTTCTCTGTGATGTGTTCCGCTGCCTGTACCACACTCTGCAGCACCTTACGGTCTTGCATGGGGCGACTCCCATACCTGGCAGGATGCTTTCAGTTGTGCATGTGTCCAAGCTCCTGAGTATCTTGGGAGATCCTCTGAATTTCCATCTGAGGTGGAACAGCCTCTACCGAGCCTTCCTTCTCGCAGTGTCTGTGTTTTTTTCTCCATGTCAGATCCTTGGTGATCTGGACACCAAGATACTTGACGTTCTCCACTCTCTCCACAAGGGTCCCCCCGATGACTAGGGCGTTGTAGTTTCTCTCCTGTTTCCTCCCAAAGTCCACAATCATCTCCTTCATCTTACTGACCTGTAGGTGGAGGTTGTTGTTCTGGCCTCACTTAGTCAGGCTTTGTAATCCGTCCTAGATCTTAGTCCCTGGCCGACACTTCTAGGGTCGCCCTGCTGGAATTGGGTGTCCACCTTCTCTCCATATTTTCGTTTTGCATCTTTCACTGATTTCCTTACATTCCAGGCTGATGATTTACAGTCCTCCATATTGCCAGTCTTGACCCCAGTGTTGAAAGCCTCCGTGTGGGTTTTCAGAGCATCGCGGATGGTTCTATCGACCTGGGGTTTCTGATTTGGAAAAGTCCTAACAGACACTTTTGGTATTGCTGCATCTGTAGCTTCTCCGATTTTGTGTAGAACATTTTCAGTAATTCTATGTATGTCGGTGTCGAAGCCTAGGTAGTTGTTGTTATTATTATAGTTGTTGTGTGGATCCCGTAATGCGTCATATAACGTGACCTGAAGGGTGGCTTCTGATCTATCCATCCAGCGAGATGGACGAGATGGAATAGCAATGATCCAGAGACTCGCTACTTCTCGTAGCACTACCGAAGTGTTGGTAAAAGTCAGGCACGGCCTTTTTTGAGATCCGCCTGACTTGAAGTCCCCTGCTACGATCAACGCAGCGTGGGGGTTTTTGTTCTGACATTCATTCAGAGCTTTGTGAAGCTCTGTTTACGATTTCAGTGCATGCTTGCTATGGTATATATACACCAGTCATGATGAGCGAGGTGAACTCCCTCGGTAGGTAGTCTGGTCTGCATTTTATTGGGATATATTCCAGGTCGGGCGAGCAGTGGGTGGCTAAGGAAGTAACATTCCCTGAAACTTAGCGGTTGTTATTAACCATGAGACAGACACTCCAATCCACAGCGGGGTTCTGTCAGCTCAAAGGGTGGTAGAGCAGGACGAATGAAAGAGCTCTTACTCAGGTGGAGTGTTTGCTAGAGGGATTGTGCGTGTGTGTGAGTGTGTGTGTGTGTGTGTGTGTGTGTATGTCGAGCCAATGTCCAGAGTTCTTCCACACAACGTCCCTTCTCCACCCCCTACACTGGCTCCCTGTAGCAGCTTGCATCCAGTGTAAAACCCTGCTACTGATGTCAGGACAGCAGAGTCGCTGCCCATCTGCTCAAAACTCACCTCTTCAAGAAATACCACCACGATCCTCCCTCTTAAGCACCATTTGTATTTTTAGTTTGCTATAATTGCACTTAGCCTTCAGGACTAGATTATGCTCTTAGTCACTTGCTTTAGAAATGAGATGCACTTGTGTGTTCTGGCATGTACAGTAGTAGTACATTGGATTTTCCTACTTTAAATGCAATTATTCTAAGTCGCTTTGACTATGCCTAATGTAATGTAACGCAACACCGTGGCGTCAGTGCGGTGGTGGGGTATTTTCGTGTAGTGTTGCAGACTAACCCCCAGCAGGCATCGTTGATCAAGCAACCTCTAGTGGCAGCGGAGCGACTTGATTAGTGAGTGACTTACAGTAGAGATGGGACCGATCCGTTCCAGTATCGGGATCGGGCTCCGATCCAGACGTGGTTCACTGATCGGGTACCAGCCGGAGTTCGCCGATCCACCTACCGATCCAGATGAGTGAAAAAGCTCTGGTATTCATTCATTCAGTCATAGACTGCAATTCACATTTGCCTCAGTCCAGCGTCTAGTTCACCGAACTAGCCTACCTTTCAGACTGTTTGCTTATGTTTGCAAACGTTTGGTGCGAAAACAAACGTTATGCTGAAAAAAGTTTAAAATAGTTTGCAAAGAAGGTTTCCTAGTGAAAGTGAAAGTCTGGAGTTACATCCATTGCTCTAATTGGTTACCCTAGACGGTGAAAAGCAAATGCGCCTATTTGGCAATATTCCGGATTGAAACCCAAAGCTAATAGGGGACCTGATAGCATTAATGAGGCAATCTGTAAACTCTCCTTACTCCTGTCTTGTCACAGTGAAATATGACACCGTTGCTCTCTACTGAGGCTGAGACCCACTGTTGCACATGCAGAGTGAGTCACAGGAGAGCAGAGCAGACAGGGGGTCTCATCCCAAGCTTATATATTACTAATTATATTTTACAATTTCCTTTTTATTTTATTGAAAGCTTTGACTTTTATTGAAAGTGGGCGCTGATAGTAGAGAAAATGAATATGTAGACTAAGTAGGATTCAAGGATTATATCATTGATAGGCCTACATCCAACATACAATAGCCATATGTTGGGTAAAATTGATGAGAAAAATTAGGTTTTGGCTCCTCAACAACAAGATAGAAGATATCCTAATAATAAAAACAGTTCAAACCAACAGAAAGAAAGACAAACAAACAGCCCAGTTGAATACCCCCCCACCCCCGATGGCTCTGCCCTGGCACATGAAAACAAACCTGAAAACACTAGGCCTCTGATGTTGAGAGCCTGCCAATCAAAGCGACTTACATAGAAAGACAATGTGTGAGTGTGGACATTGGGATTGGGCCAATGGAGTGCGAGAATCTGATACTGAGAATGCACGTTAGGATCTGTACGGACGTGCATAGACTGTTAGTAAAAAGGCAACAAGCGAAACTGAGACAATCAATTCGCTAGTCACAGTACAGCGCGAGCCACAGCGCTGCGTTGAAGTGTGTGCCAGCCACAAACCTACATAGAGAAGATCACCCCTAAAAGTAGCCCACCTGCCAGTCAGAAAGCCCACGGGCATATCCCCCTCACATTTAAAAATATAGGCTCTATCCCCCCCCCCCCACACACTTTTTCTTATCTCTCAAATGACATTTATTTTGCCTGCCACTCTCCTTCGATCGCTCAGCTGTTTGCCTGCCGCTCTGAAAGGTAACTGCGGCAAGGTAACGAGCAAAACCTGGTATGGATTTTCAGAGACTTGGCTGAATGGATTCTTTTGGAGATGGGACTTTTTTTTCTCACCACTTGGTCAGGTAGGATTAGGATATAGGCTAGCAGCTAACTCATCCATCCATCTATCGTCGTCCGCTTATCCGGGGTCGGGTCGCGGAGGCAGCAGTTCCAGCAGGGGGCCCCAGACATCCCTTTCCCTAGCGGCATCAACCAGCTCTGCCTGGTGGATCCTTTAGCCGCTCACAGGCCAGTGCGGAGATGTAGTCCCGCCACCTGGTCCTGGGTCTACCCCGCGGCCTCCTCCCAGCTGGACACGCCTGGAACACCTCCCTAGGGAGGCGCCCAGGAGGCATTCTCAAGGCAAGGCAAGGCAGTTTTATTTCTATAGCACATTTCAGCCACAGGGCAATTCAGTGTGCTTTACATGAGACATTAAAAGCATTAAAACAAAATTCAAGACATTATAGACACTTAAAACAAAAAGCAGGACAAATCGAGTACAGGAATAAAAGTTACAGTGCAGTATACAGATAAACATAACTCCTCTTAGAAAGCAGTGGCAAAAAAAGTCTTCAGGCTTGTTTTAAAAGAACCAAGAGTTGCAGCAGACCAGCAGTTTTCTTGAAGTTTGTTCCAGATACGTGGGGCATAAAAATTGAACGCTGCTTCTCCATGTTTTGTTTTAACTCTGGGGACAGAAAGCAGACCTGTGCCAGACGACCTGAGGGGTCTGGATGGTTCATAGCGTATGAGCAGATCAGAAATATATTTTGGCCCTAAACCATTCAGTGCATTGTAAACGTAATTTTAGCAGTATTTTAAAGTAAATTCTTTGACAGACAGGAAGCCAGTGTAAAGACCTTAGAACTCGTGTGATGTGGTCAAACTGAGGGGTGGGGGGGGTGGGGGGGGGGGGGGTGGGTGTTGCAACAGTCCAGGTTCGCAGCTAGTGAGCTAGACATAGCTAGCTGCTGTAGTCCAACCCAATACATGCACTCTCTCCCCGTTAAACAGTTGAGCTGACATCAAGCCATTTCCACTTGCACGGTCGGGAATGAGCGTTGCCGTAATCCAACACGAGTTCGAGTTCACTTTCTCTTTCTGTGAAGTGCATTGTGTTGCCTCTGTATGAAATGTGCTATACAAATAAAGTTTGAAGTTCAAAGCATATAGGCTACAAGCCTAGTGTTATAGTATTTAGTGAGCTAAATGGATGTCATTAAATACCTTAATTAGAGCAGTCTCAGTGCTGTGGTGTGGTCGAAATCCTGACTGGAAGACATCAAAGCCATTACTTAGTGCCAGGAAGTTATTGAGTTGTTGGAAACCAACCTTTACAATTATTTTGCTTAGAAATGGGAGGGTTGATATGGGCCTATAATTGTTCATTTGTGTAATTTAAATGTACTCAATAATTCACATCTAAATAAAAAACATCAAGTAATGATGCATAATTTCAATGACCAGTTACGTTTGAATATCACCACACCTGGTGTTGAGACAAATGTGTTCAGCTAATGTAGCTAGCGAACGTTCCCTCGGATGAAAACTCTAGTCCTGTTATGTTCCCATGTATTTAGCAAGGTGGTCCTCTGAATTTTTCTAACCATCAAAAGTGGGCCTTAAAGCAATACATAGCGTTTTCTCCGGTTTTCTCGGAACTGTGCCCCCACAGGCTCTGTGAGTAAGTGCACTGTCGTACTGTCGTAACGTTATCAGATTGTCTTTTTCTTTTTCTGGCTTCCTCCGTGATGTTTTGCTTCGGTTTTCTCACCTCCGACATGATATCATTGAGCTAAAAAACGCATGATATCCATAGACGCCGGAATAGTTAGCTACTACTGTGTTGTTTAAGCACAACGTTGCGCATGCGCACTTCGACTGAATGCTGCGTCCCGGGGGCGCGAGTTTTATAAGGTAATAAATGTCAATGTATTATCTTTCTGAGTAGACTGTTTGGACGATTCAGCTTACTGTTAGTAAATCTAATTGGAGAATAAGAACCAGACATGTTTGTAAAGGTCCAAATATCGCGATGTATTGCTTTAAGTTACAAAAGGTTGAGAACCCTTGCTTTAGGGCCAGCATCCATGGTCTCCACTCACACGGCCACACCACACTATGGTGGAGAGGGAGGGATGGAGAGAGGGAGGGAGAGGTGGATGGAGGGAGATGGAGGGGGACACAGGAGAGAGGGGTTGTCAGAAAGATGGGTTGTGTGAGTGAGAGAGAGAGATGGAGATGGAGGGAGAGGCATAGGAGAGAGAGGTAGGAGAGGGGTTGTGAGAAAGATGGGTTGTGTGAACGAGAGAGAGAGAGAGAGAGGGGGGGGAGAGGGGGAGGGGGAGGGGCACACAGAGAGAGAACGAGCTATCTCTGTGTGAAAGAGGTAGGGGTGAGAGAGAGAGAGAGCTGGTGCCAAGGGATGGAGGGAGATTTGGTAGGCTTGAGAGAAGATTGAGAAGATGAAAGGGAGGTAGAGAGGGAGAGAGGCAATGTTTGTTCTGGTTATTTATTGAGTACAGAGACATGAACATAGGGTCCCAGTCCCTAAGCATGCTGGTCTCTTTCATCAAACACACACACCAATTTCAAAGTGGGAATTTGTTATTGTTTGCATGTTTGTGTGTGTCCCTGTGTGTGTGTGTGTGTGTCCCTCTGTGTGTGTGTGTGTGTGTGTCTGTGTGTGTCTGTGTGTGTGTGTGTACTAGGGCTGTCAATTTAACACATTTATTAGATAAATTAATTCTGCATATGTTAACATGTAATTAAATTAACACAAATTAATTGAAATAAAAAATGTTGTTTTTATTATTATTAATAATATTATTATTATTTAATAAATTTTGCCCAGCAGACCCCATAGGCTACAGAGAGCAGGCAGCACAGAATAAGTAGGCTAAGTCTACCTCAGACTTAATTGACAAACTTAGTCGCAAAATGAATTGCTATGGTAGAAGACCAGGGCTTAATGGAAGCTTTGCAAATTACATCCTCCAATGCAGATACAAGCTGTCATCAAGAGGCACAATAGCTTCAAAAATCTACGAACGCACTGGTGCATGCAGAATATGTAGCTCAGATTGATTGATAACCTTACACATGCGGTACTGTTACAAGAGATTGCAAATAATAATGAAATAAAACAATTTATTATATTGACTTCTAAAGCCACCTTTTGTGTAATGTCTATTCAATGCTTTACTTGTCTGCCACAATAATGTAATGTCTTATAATTGAAATATCTTTTGATGTCCTTTCCCGTCAAAAAATGATACAGTATATGCGATTAATTGCAATTAATTAATTTGATTAATTTGTTTAATCAATTAACAGGCCTAGGGTGTGCCTTTCCCTCCTCTTCAGAGAGATCAGATAGAGGCAGTGTGTCTGGAACATGTGTACTATAACTCTCTTCAGACAGACTGATGGACCTCAGCGTGTCTGGAACATGTGTACTTTAACTCTCTTCAGACAGACTGATGGACCTCAGCGTGTCTGGAACATGTGTACTTTAACTCTCTTCAGACAGACTGATGGACCTCAGCGTGTCTGGAACATGTGTACTATAACTCTCTTCAGACAGACTGGACCTCAGCGTGTCTGGAACATGTGTACTATAACTCTCTTCAGACAGACTGATGGACCTCAGCGTGTCTGGAACATGTGTACTTTAACTCTCTTCAGACGGACTGATGTACCTCAGCGTGTCTGGAACATGTGTACTATAACTCTCTTCAGACAGACTGGACCTCAGCGTGTCTGGAACATGTGTACTATAACTCTCTTCAGACGGACTGATGGACCTCAGCGTGTCTGGAACATGTGTACTATAACTCTCTTCAGAAGGACTGATGGACCTCAGCGTGTCTGGAACATGTGTACTATAACTCTCTTCAGAAGGACTGATTGACCTCAGCGTGTCTGGAACATGTGTTCTATAACTCTCTTCAGAAGGACTGATGGACCTCAGCGTGTCTGGAACATGTGTACTATAACTCTCTTCAGAAGGACTGATGTACCTCAGCGTGTCTGGAACATGTGTACTATAACTCTCTTCAGACAGACTGATGGACCTCAGCGTGTCTGGAACATGTGTACTATAACTCTCTTCAGACAGACTGATGGACCTCAGCGTGTCTGGAACATGTGTACTATAACTCTCTTCAGACAGACTGATGGACCTCAGCGTGTCTGGAACATGTGTACTATAACTCTCTTCAGACGGACTGATGGACCTCAGCGTGTCTGGAACATGTGTACTATAACTCTCTTCAGACGGACTGATGGACCTCAGCGTGTCTGGAACATGTGTACTATAACTCTCTTCAGAAGGACTGATTGACCTCAGCGTGTCTGGAACATGTGTACTATAACTCTCTTCAGACAGACTGATGGACCTCAGCGTGTCTGGAACATGTGTACTATAACTCTCTTCAGAAGGACTGATGAACCTCAGCGTGTCTGGAACATGTGTACTATAACTCTCTTCAGACAGACTGATGGACCTCAGCGTGTCTGGAACATGTGTACTATAACTCTCTTCAGACAGACTGATGTACCTCAGCGTGTCTGGAACATGTGTACTATAACTCTCTTCAGAAGGACTGATGGACCTCAGCGTGTCTGGAACGTACAGAGCTCCCCTCAGACAGCTGATCAGCCTGATCTCAGCAGACTGATGCCCCAACAGAGCACCCAGAAAAGCATGACTCCATCTCCATTAGACAGAAATATCCGACTTTGAAGCCATCGTTTTATCTTTCTTTCTGTAGTGTTACCTTGTTTTTGGTGGCGTGCGTGCATATGTGCATGTGTGTGTTTGTTAGCAGGATTACGCATTTTCACGAAACTCATTGGAAAGGTGCAGCATGGTCCAACTTAGAACCCATTCAATTTTGGAGCGGATCCGAAGCACGGGTCGGGTCCGCGGGCCGCCCAAACACGGCCGGCCATTCACCTCCATTCATTTTTTTAACCAAGATTACGCAAAAACTACCTGGCTGGATTTCATGAAACTCGTGGGGGGGGTGTAGGGTGGGCCAACCCATTCACCTCCATTCATTTTGTTGACTACAGAATGACTACGCAAAAACTACCAAACTGATTTTCATGAAACTCGGTGGAGGGGTGTAGCATGGGCCAATTTAGAACCCATTCAATTTTGGTGCACACAGAGCCACGAAATGCATTCAGCGGCGGAGGTCTGTGCTCTCTGAGCACCATTTCTAGTTATTATTATTTTTATTTTACACATTTTTAATTAGTATTTCTTAAACACAAAATATATGACCCCCCCACCCTAAACCCCACATTGCGTCATCACCACAAACACAATTGGTCTTGGTTGTCAACAGAAATATGCTCCATCGTTTGCATTGGACACAGAACAAAACCAAAACCCCACTGAAAAACAACAAAGTACACCGCGGGGTGTTCCAGAAAGCAGGTTTAGTGAAAACTCAGAGCTCTCTGGAAAACCCCCATAAAAACATTTTTTTCTGGCCCTGGTCTTGGTCTTGGTCTTGGTCCTGGTCCTGGTCCTGGTCCTGGTCCTGGTCCTGGTCCTGGTCCTGGTCTTGGTCTTGGTCCTGGTCTTGGTCTTGGTCCTGGTCCTGGTCCTGGTCCTGGTCATGGTCATGGTCCTGGTCCTGGTCCTGGTCTTGGTCTTGGTCCTGGTCCTGGTCTTGGTCCTGGTCTTGGTCTTGGTATTGGTCCTGGTCCTGGTCTTGGTCCTGGTCCTGGTCCTGGTCTTGGTATTGGTCCTGGTCCTGGTCTTGGTCCTGGTCCTGGTATTGGTCCTGGTCCTGGTCCTGGTCCTGGTCTTATTTTGGTGTCCAGGTCCTGGTCCTCCATGTGTCCTAGCTGCAGTGAGAGGCAGGTGAACTTGGGAACCGTCCATCCTTGATAACTTTGTCAAGGTAACGCGGAGACAAACAGGTCCAAATGGCTGACAGAAGGCCCAGTGCGCGCCAACTGCTGCTCCCTGCCCTCCACGCCTGCGTGCCACCCACGGTGGCCAGTGTGCGAGGTGCCCTGTGGGGGTCTGAAGCTGTCAGCAGAAGGTGTGTGTGTGTGTGTGTGTGTGTGTGTGTGTGTGTGTGTGTGTCTGCGTGCGCGCGCATGCGCGCGCGTGTTCTTGTATGTGCTTCTGTGCATCAATGTCTGTGTGTATGTGTACATATGCTTGTGTATGTGTGTGTAGGTGTGAGTGTATGTGTGTGTGTGTGTGTGTGTGCCTGTGTGTGTGTGTGCAGAAGGTGATGGTCGCCCTGGCCGTTGCTGGGTCCATCTTACCCCCGGGCGGGGCAGAACAGAACGTGGAGGGTGGCACCTTGCTGAGCGCAGATGGCACGACAGACAGGAGCAGAACGGGCACAGCGACGAACCCGTTAATAAATAATTATCTCAACAATGACACTGGGTACATACCGGGGGAGGGGGAGGAGGAGGAGAGGAGGAGGAGGAGGAGGAGGAGAGAGGAGGAGAGAGGAGGAGGAAGAGGGGGGGTTGCAGGCCCCTAACCCAGGACAGGAGAGGAGGAGAGAAAGAGCTGAGAATGGAGAGGGAGAGAGATGGGGGGAGAGAGAGAGAGAGAGAGATGGGGGGAGAGAGGAAGAGAGACATTGGGGAAAGAGAGAGAGAGAGAGATACTGTTGGAAGGGAGAAAGAGATGGGAGGGAGAGAGGGAGAGAGAGAGATGAGAGAGATGGGGGAGAGAGGAAGAGAGACATTGGGCAAAGAGAGGGAGAGAGAGAGATGGGGGAGAGAGGTAGAGAGACATTGGGCACAGAGAGGGAGAGAGAGAGATGG
>NC_140239.1:6066645-6069145 GCF_949987555.1 Borostomias antarcticus | reverse complement strand
AGGCAAGTTATCCTCCATCTTGAATGATGCCATAAAAGGCCAGTTCTTCTCCATCTTGACTGATGGCATGTAGGCAAGTTATCCTCCATCTTGAATGATGCCATAAAAGGCAATTTCTCCCCCATCTTGAATGATGCCATAAAAGGCAAGTTCTCCTCCATCTGGACTGATGGCATGTAGTCAAGTTCTCCTCCATCTTGACTGATGGAATGTAGTCAAGTTCTCATCAATCTTGGCCCAATCCCAAACCAGCCCCTACCCACTCCCACTCCACCACCGAGTGTCACTCCAAATCAGGTGTCAGTCGCAGCTGTGGAGGGCACTCTCAATCGAGGGGGAGGGTATATAAATGGAAAGCCAAATGTGGGACGGACTCCCCACTCCACCGGAAACGACCAGAACAGGGCCGCCACCATGGCATGTTTAGGTGATTTATAGGGAAATTAATTATGATTTATAATAAAAATCTAAATCACTATAATTAAATACATATATAATGAGAAATGGTCAAAAATCCAAACGGAGATAGGCTATGTTTTTGCAAATGAACTCTAAATTTATACTGTAACACTGTCCCGAGACAAATCAGTAAATAACGTACTCCCATGCCTCTTTGGCAGCATTCTTTTGTTTGTGAAGAGGCATTTGCATGTTGCAGCCTAATCAGCTGCTTTGCCTGTTCCATTGTCCCTGTAAATAATGGAATAGATGATGTACATTTAAGCCTAATTTGATTTATTTTTATGTTGGCTATGCATAATTCTGTGATTTTGATTGAGGCTGTGAAATAAGTAAACAACAACAAAAGTTTAAGTGCTGGAGCCTTGAATAATTGACAGTATAGAAATGCAGAACTTTATTTATACGCTGTTTCCTCCGGCATCACTTTGGCAAGTGCACTTCCTGCTACGGCTTGCACCGATGCAGGCTCGCTATTTAAGGGTTTGACAGTCCACTCGCACTCCGCGCTAACTGGTTTGGGACGGCCCTTAACACGGTGAAGCTTGGCGTGAACGCGCAAAAGGAGGGGGAGTGGATAGGGCGAGGGCTTAGGGGTTGGTTGGAGATTGGGCTCTTGACGGATGGCATGTAGACACGTTCTCCTCCATCTTGAATGATACCATAATATGCAAGTTCTCCTCCATCTTGACTGATGGCATGTAGACAAGTTCTCCTCCATCTTGAATGATACCATACTATGCAAGTTCTCCTCCATCTTGACTGATGGCATGCAGACAAGTTCTCCTCCATCTTGACTGATGGCACGTAACCAGAGAACAGGCTGTGTGTACTGAGGGCAGCCAGGCTCTCCTGATCCCTGTCAGTCATCTGTCTCCGCTGTCTCCCTGGACCCCAGGCTGTCGAATGAACATTGACATCTGTCCCAAATATTATCAACAGTCGAGACTAGCTCCTCAAAGGTCGTGCCTTTCTATGCGTCTGCAGAGCTGAAGCCAAACTGTGGCTGAATGCCATCGCCATCCATCTCCGAACTAGCCCTGTGCTGTTCCGCCTGGCGGTATTGACACAGTACCCAGACTATAAGAGATACCACAGCTGCTCCTGCGGGAGCCTGTATAGACTAGAGTAAGCCTTCTCTCTGCACAATTGCCCTCAGGGCAGCACTCTATCTGCTGTTTCTGTAGTGTGTGAGGCAGCTTGATGTACGAGCCCACCCCCTAGCCCCCACCCATCCCCGGAGAGGACTATATCACCGGGCCAGAGACCTGGCCTGATATCTGGCCCGGCGGTACTGTACACCGAGAACGGTAAACCCGATGCCTCTCTGCTTAGCACTCTGGGATGTGTGTGTGCGGCGCGTGCGTTTGTGTGCGCGTGTGCGTGCGTGAGCTAACGGGAGGAGTCCAGAAGTGATCAGAGCTCAGACAGGAAGTCCAGATAACCCCTGCGATATCGTCAGGAAGTTGTTTAGCTAGGTGGCCGCCAGCTGATTAGCACAACTGGCTGTGGATTAGATGGAGGCTCTGCGGAAGCTTCCGGATCTGGCTGGTTCGATTTTTCAAATAACGCCCAAAACACTTATGGGTGCACTTGATTTAATTAACAGTACAATGAAACCACTGGAAATGTCTAAGGACAAGTTTACAATACCTGGAAGGTGTCAGAGGACCTGGAACAGAGCAGGTGGGTGTTTACGCTTAAACACATGGTGTTCACACACATACACACACACACACACACACACACGTTGATGTACTGTAGCTAAGTAGGAGCAGTAAAAGTGTGATATGGTTGTTGATGGAATTGAAGTGGAGTGCCTTTCTGTCTGTCTGTTAGGGAGATGCGTTAAATCAGAATAAAGAACTGAGGCATGATGCTCACTGGTCCACAGTTAATGACCTGCCAAGAGACTCTCTGTGTGTGTGTGTGTGTGTGTGTGTGTGTGTGTGTGTGTGTGTGTGTGTGTGTGTGTGTGTGTGTGTGTGTGTATGTGTGTGTGCGCGTGTGTGTGTGTGTGTGTGTGTGTGTGCGTGCGTGT
>NC_140239.1:6044145-6064145 GCF_949987555.1 Borostomias antarcticus | reverse complement strand
GAAGGGGGAAATTACAGGATGTCATTGGGTGTCATCGGCATACTGTAGCAGTGATAGGAGAAGCCATGCGAGCGAATGACAGAGCCCAGAGATGTAGTGTAGAGGGGAAACACACACACACACACACACACACACACACAGACCGCCAGGAAGTCCAGTAGTGGGTGAGTGGCGATGGGGTGGGTTGGACACAGGTAGGGAGACCCTCACCAGGACCCAGACCACCTTCTACTAAATCACTGTGAAGTGGGTATTTCTCTCTTTCTCGTTCCCTTTCTCTCTCTCTCTCATTATCTCTCTCTCGTATCCCCCCCTCTCTCCCTCTCTCTCTCTCTCTCTCTCTCCCTCTCTCTCTCTCTGTAGGGCAGATAATAATACCAGGTCATTAATCTTCATCAAGGCCCAGCCTGTGTCTTGGTTCTATAGGGGCCCCAGTCAGGCGACCAGACAGGGCTGCGTAGCAGCTCTGGTTATAGCCTGGGAGAAGCTCCAGATCTCATTGTTATCTACAGAGAAATAAAACAGGTTATTTCTGCACATACAGTCTGTCCCTCAATAGAAAATAAGACCCAATCTACAGCCTGAAAAGTAATAAGGCTTCCCCTCTGCTGTTTGCTCTGCTCATGTCTTAACTACAGCAGAGGAGGGGAGGAGGGGAGAGGAGGAGAGGGGAGAGGAGGGAAGAGGAGGGGAGGGAAGAGGAGAAGCAAAGAGAGAAAGAACGCAAGGACAGACCAGGGCTGTCAACGTGCCATTGTGTCTAGAGAATAGGAGTTTGGGCTGAGTTTGATAGCAGAAGCAGTTCCGATCGTCCTGGAGGAGGGAGGGAGGAGGAGGAGGGGGATGAGAGCAGGGAGCAGGGGATGAGAGGCCCAGCGAGAGCTGTGGAGGGAGGTCAGGGCTAAATGTGACAGAGATAATTAGTCTAATTAGCTCAACAAAAGCCTCATCAGAGAGGCTGGATGATGAGGCCGTAACGGTGGATCAAAGAAAGCTGGGGAGACCTGAGAGAGACCACGGTCCGGGATTAGTCTGACCTCTGGCAGGATTAGGATTACATAATCTATAACTCTCAAGTCTGTGGTTTTGGCTTTTGAAGGCCCAGACGCGATTGAGAACTGATTTGCTGTGAAATGTTGACCACATGTTGAGTCGTATGGATCTCAACATTAGTTGGTTTGTTATTTCCTGAAACACGTTTATCTGCTGGTGGAGGGAGGGTGGAGAAGTGATAGAGGATGGGTGGATGAGAGGTGGAGGGATGGTAGAGGAGAGGTGGTAGAGGGATGGAGGGATGGTGGAGGAAGCATGCTGGAGGAAGGATGGATGGATGGTGAGGATGGTGGGATGTTGGAGGAAGGATAGAGGGAGGATGGAGGGATGTTGGAGGAAGGATGGAGGGATGTTGGAGGAAGGATGGAGGGGTGTTGGAGGAAGGATGGAGGGATGTTGGAGGAAGGATGGAGGGATGTTGGAGGAAGGATGGAGGGATGTTGGAGGAAGGATGGAGGGGTGTTGGAGGAAGGATGGAGGGATGTTGGAGGAAGGATGGAGGGATGTTGGAGGAAGGATGGAGGGATGTTGGAGGAAGGATGGAAGGATGTTGGAAGAAGGATGGAGGGATGTTGAAGGAAGGATGGAGGGATGTTGGAGGAAGGATAGAGGGAGGATGGAAGAGAGATGGAGGGGTGTTGGAGGAAGGATAGAGGGGTGTTGGAGGAAGGATGGAGGGATGTTGGAAGAGAGATGGAGGGGTGTTGGAGGAAGGATAGAGGGATGTTGGAGGAAGGATGGAGGGATGGTGGAAGAGAGATGGAGGGATGTTGGAGGAAGGATGGAGGGATGTTGGAAGAGAGATGGAGGGATGTTGGAGGAAGGATGGAGCGATGTTGGAGGAAGGATGGAGGGATGTTGAAGGAAGGATGGAGGGATGCTGGAGGAAGGATGGAGGGATGTTGGAGGAAGGATGGAGGGATGTTGGAGGAAGGATGGAGGGATGTTGGAGGAAGGATGGAGGGATGCTGGAGGAAGGATGGAGGGATGTTGGAGGAAGGATGGAGGAAGGATGGAGGGATGCTGGAGGAAGGATGGAGGGATGTTGGAGGAAGGATGGAGGGATGTTGGAGGAAGGATGGAGGGATGATGGAGGAAGGATGGAGGGATGTTGGAGGAAGTATAGAGGGAGGATGGAGGGATGTTGGAGGAAGGATGGAGGGATGTTGGAGGAAGGATGGAGGAAGGATGGAGGGATGCTGGAGGAAGGATGGAGGGATGTTGGAGGAAGGATGGATGGATGGTGGAAGAGAGATGTTGGAGGAAGGATGGAGGGATGTTGGAGGAAGAATAGAGGGATGTTGGAGGAAGGATGGGGGGATGTTGGAAGAAGGATGGAGGGATGTTGAAGGAAGGATGGAGGGATGTTGGAGGAAGGATAGAGGGAGGATGGAGGGATGTTGGAGGAAGGATGGAGGGATGTTGGAGGAAGGATGGAGGGATGTTGGAAGAGAGATGGAGGGATGTTGGAGGAAGGATGGAGGGATGTTGGAGGAAGGATGGAAGGATGTTGGAAGAAGGATGGAGGGATGCTGGAGGAAGGATGGAGGGATGTTGGAAGAGAGATGGAGGGATGTTGGAGGAAGGATGGAGGGATGTTGGAGGAAGGATGGAGGGATGTTGAAGGAAGGATGGAGGGATGTTGGAGGAAGGATGGAGGGATGATGGAGGAAGGATGGAGGGATGTTGGAGGAAGTATAGAGGGAGGATGGAGGGATGTTGGAGGAAGGATGGAGGGATGTTGGAGGAAGGATGGAGGGATGTTGGAAGAGAGATGGAGGGATGTTGGAGGAAGGATGGAGGGATGATGGAGGAAGGATGGAGGGATGTTGGAGGAAGGATGGAGGGATGTTGGAGGAAGGATGGAGGGATGCTGGAGGAGGGCTGGATGGATGGAGGGATGTTGGAGGAAGGATGGAGGGATGTTGGAGGAGGGCTGGATGGATAGAGGGATGTTGGAGGAAGGATAGAGGGATGTTGGAGGAAGGATAGAGGGATGTTGGAGGAAGGATGGAGGGATGCTGGAGGAGGGCTGGATGAATTCTGGAGGAAGGATGGAGGAGGGATGGTTGAGAAGGGATCAAGTTTATAATAGTTTTGCTTTTTTCATTAGTTTTTTTATTTTTTATAGCATTTTAACTTTTTGTTTTCAATGTCAGTTTCAATTGCAATTCAATAAAGCGTGTTTGCTAGTTTAGTTTTTATTTTATTAGTTTAGAGTTTTATATCAGTTTTGATAGATTGGCTGGCGCAGATTTTTCTTCTGCGCCAGCCTCATGAGACCCTCCTGATGTTGCGAGTTCACGTTGTTTCATTCCATCTCAAGCAAACCCATCTGGCGCACATCTGGATACTTCCGTGCAGGAGCACAGAAAAAAAAAATGGAGGATAGATTTCATATCCACCCAAAATACTAGGCTTATAATGAAAAGAAAAATACATAAACTAAAGACATTTTTTCTATGATGTTAGTTAGTTTTGTAAACACACAATACAGTTTAGGTTATTTAACCTTTTTTTTTTGTAAAACCTTATTTTCAGTTAACGTAAGTTTAACTGGTAGTTTAACTAAAGTTAACTAAAGTTTAAGGTCTAACTGGTAGGGGAGGGTGGGAGGGATGGAGGGATGGATGTGGTAGATGGAGAGAGGTAGTGACACTTTAAACTGGTGTTTTCTCTGCTTGTAGCTAACGGCCTCTGATGTACTCCTGAGGCGGTTAGCTCTCTGCCTTGCCTTGTAACAGCCAACCCGCTATAGGAGAACAATACACACACACACACACACACACACACACACACACACACACACACACACACACTCCCTGTACAACATGTTCTGTGTCAAGTGTCGAGAAGTAATTTGGGCGTTTTAACACTGAAGAACTTTTTTTTCCCCCCCTGTCCCTTCCTTGATCTGATTTCTTGCTGCGAACCGGAGGGAAAGAGAGGAGATCGGAGCCGCACATTAATCATTCAGCGGACAGCCGGGCTGGTTCACTTATGGATCTGATGTTGAGCCGGCCCGCATGCGTCCTCCGGGCTCCTGTAGAGGGAGGGAGGGAGGGAGGGAGGGAGGGAGGGAGGCGGGGCTAAGGGAGGTTAGCGGCATGCTGCTCCTGACCGTGGCGGTCCTGAGGAGCTCTCCGTACGCCGCTATTAGCGCTGAGGCGCTAGGCCTCGGGGGGAGGAGGGAGGTCAGTCAAGCCCCCCGGTGAGAGGAGCAGGACAGCTGCCTCTCAACGCCGTCGGCGAAGGCGCCAGAGGTTCCGGCCCGAGTGGCGTCACCGGCTGCTGGGGTTAAAAGTTTCGGAGCTCGATTACATCGAGGTCGTGTGGGTTGATCTCCCCGAGGCTGCGTTGACCGCAAGGTGACGTACGGTAGGCCGATTCACCAACATAATGCTCTGCTTCGGACGGCGGCGTCTGCTAAGTAGTGTATCATAATGATTAGTATTATTATCACGAGTGAGCTTCACACACAGCGGCTGACATTTAGGGGTCAAGTGTTTGAGTCGGGGGCTGATGAGTCAAGTGTTGAGATGGAAGAGAAAGAAGGGATGAGGGAGGAGGGGGAGAATGGAGGGAGGGAGAATGAATAGAGAACATGTTCAGATTGGAGCCGTAACACTCACAAGAGAATACAAGAGAAAGAACATCAGTGAAACCGTGACATTTTTGCATCAATTTAATTAAATTTAATTCAAACTTTATTCAAGACACACCTCACGGGAGGTCCATAGCACAATAAAGTACAAATGACAGAATACAGAAAATCGAAGAACGGAAAAAAAAAAAAAAAAAAAAAGGTTTCCATAACCTTTCTTTAAAGATTAGCAGCGCTCCGGGGAAATCATTTAGGTCATGTTTTGGAATATCAATATTAGCTACAGTATGTAGCGCACTAGTGTGGCCAGCGGACCTGCTCTGGTCAAGGTGTAGTGATCAGTCCAGCCTGTGTTCCCGTGTTCACACGGGTCCCTGGACTGGCCCGCCCTGCCGTCTGTGTCCACGCTCCATTCGCCAGCGGGCGTGTCACTCCCCTTTATCTCATCTCCTGATTGGCTAATAAAGTAGAAACTAGGCCGTTACCCAGCCGAAGCAGGTGGAGAAGTCGTCTGGACCAGGAAGTAGAAATCGCATCGTTCCGAATCGCATACTTCTACTTCTTACTACCAGTACCTACTACAGCTGCCCTTAGAAAGTACGTACTTTGCAAGCAGTAGGCATCCAATTGGGACATACTACCTTGTCATAACATTGCACCTTGAAATTTGCCCACATCCGTCGCTGTCCATAACGCGACATTCGTCTACAGGTGTCACGACTCGCACATGTGATGCTGGCTTGCATACTGCAAAATACAACCGGATGTAGTAGGACATTCTGGTATTTTTGCCATACTGCATGTGGCATACTATGTATCGGGACATACTACATCCTGTTTTGCCATACTATATAGTAGGGTAGTATGCGATTCGGAATGCAGCCCCTGTCTGGGTGGCATGTTTGAAGTTAGCGTAGCTTCAGTGCTGTGAGGCATTGGAGGTGCTCAGCCCTGGGTATGTGAGGGTAGGTAGGTAGGTAGGTAGGTAGGGTAGGGGTGTGGTAGTAATCCGCAAATGTCAGCAGTTTGGCTTGTTGGCCTCCATAGGCCACCGTAGCTCTTTAAGCTTTGTTATGTTCCCTTCAGCACACTGACCTTGGTTGACTAATGGGTTTCTCTGTTCTGAGATTCTAAAAGAAGCTGGCTGGTGTGGATATCCCCATTAAAGATGAGCAGCGGCCATTGATAAAGCTCTGTGTTCCGATTACAGATCTCTTTCTTCAGTCACCCGCACACAAATATTCCCTTTGATGCTTCAATAGATGGAAAGATGGATAAAGCAATTGAACGCACCCTTTTAAGACACAATTTATTTTCCCTGTTCACCTTTTAAGTTGAACTCTTGATTGATTTGCCATATTTGAATTCTGTTTCATGCACGCAATTAATCTTGTTCTAAAGGAAATATGCATGGGCTAGGCATACTGTAGACACGCGTGTTAAATTAAGCTTATTTTAACTTTGAACACAGCTGATCTTAATTCTTTTTTCGAGTGGAGAGGAGGAGGAGGGGAGATGAAAGGAGAGGATGAGGAGGAGGAGGAGGACAGAAGGAGGAGAGGGCTCTGACAAAAGATGGCTGCGTTTAAGAGTCGCCTTTGATAGGCGCCGAGCAGATGCTACTACACGGCAGGGATACAAGCTGTTCTGGTTGTTCTATCGCCGTGCGTTTAAGTTCGCCGAGGCCTCGCGTGCGCTCGGGTGCGTGGTACAGCGTCGCGCGGTAAATAAGAAGAATGCTTTTCTTATCGCTGTGGTCCGCGCTGTCTTTTATTCACCGCTGTTTCAACAAGCCACGATGAAAACGGAAAGAAAGAGGAGAGAGAGAGAGAGAGAAAGAGAGAGAGAGAGAGGGGAGAGCGAGAGAGGAAAGAGAGAGAGGGGAGAGAGAGAGAGAGAGAGGAGAGAGAGAGAGAGAGGAGAGAGGAAAGAGAGAGAGAGGAAAGAGAGAGAGAGGAGAGAGATAGAGGGAGAGAGAGGGGAGAGAGAGGAGAGAGGAAAGAGAGAGAGGGGAGAGAGAGGAGAGAGGAAAGAGAGAGAGAGGAGAGAGAGAGGAGAGAGAGAGAGAGAGAGAGGGGAGAGCGAGAGGAAAGAGAGAGAGGAGAGAGAGAGGGCAGAGAGAGAGGAGGACATGACGTCTTAATTTCCTCGGGTAAAGGAAGTTGGAGGCTCGTCATACAGGGTAGCATCGCTCTTTCAGAAAGACTTCTCTGAATTAAGACCAGGTTTTTAATGGCTCTAGTTTATGATAATAGATTCTCTCCTTACACCTTTTTACTGGCAGTGTGTGTGTGTGCGTGCGCGTACGTGTGTGTGTGTGTGTGTGTGTGTGTGTGTGTGTGTGTGTGTGTGCGTGCGTGTGTGTGTGTGTGTGCGTGTGTGTGTGTGTGTTTCAATCATCAATCAAGTGTTTACTGTCTCTGAATCTGTCTGTCTGGAGAAACCTAATGAGTCACCCTGCCCTGCTCATCTGAGGTGAAGGGACTGACACACACACACACACACACACACACAGTATACAGACTGACAGGAGGAGTGACAGGGTAGCAAATGGAGTCAGTCATCACGATGACAGAGCTGACAGACAGGCAGACGGACGGACACACGGACACACACCATCTTGAATGAAATCAGCCGTTTCGATTCCTCCCGCTGGACACTATAATAAAACTGACCTGCTAACAAGCCTAGAGAAAGAGAGAGCAGAGGTAAAAGAGAAGGACATAGTTATATCAGATATACAGACCTCATTAGTTCTGCTTAGGGAGTGTGTGTGTGTGTGTGTGTGTGTGTGTGTGTGTGTGTGTGTGTGTGTGTGTGTGTGTGTGTGTGTGTGTGTGTGTGCGTGTGTGTGTGCGCGTGCGCGTGCGCGTGCGCGGCATATTGAATCTCTCAGGATCAATATGCCGTATGTCACAGATGCACGAGACATGAATAATCACACACGCCACCCAGGATTATTATATAAGCGAGACAAACTGTTAGGCCGTTTGGTTTTTAAATCTGGGGTCGTAGAACCTTCTACCGCGGGTTCTAGAGCGCTCCGGAGCGTTCCGCGGTCTTCTCTCAACCTCACAGTTTGGGTTCTCTTAGCTCACAGGTTGGGTTCTCTTAGCTCACAGGCTGGGTTCCCTTAGCTCACAGGTTGGGTTCTCTTAGCTCACAGGCCGGGTTCCCTTAGCTCACAAGTTGGGTTCTCTTACCTCACAGGCTGGGTTCCCTTAGCTCACAGGCTGGGTTCCCTTAGCTCACAGGTTGGGTTCTCTTAGCTCACAGGCCGGGTTCCCTTAGCTCACAAGTTGGGTTCTCTTACCTCACAGGCCGGGTTCCCTTAGCTCACAGGTGGGGTTCCCTTAGCTCACAGGCTGGGTTCCCTTAGCTTGTCCGTCCTGCGTTGAGGGAAGCCCCGCCCACCTGGCTGGTCCCTCTGAAGCTGATTGGGTGGGAGCTGTACTGTATGTAGGACGCTGGATGTACATGAATCATCCCTGTTTTAATTTGGGAGTCTCATGGAGAGCTGAATGATGCATGAGCAGCTCGGGGAGGAGACGCGATGATCTGATAAGACCAGACAGACTCAGAGATATGGAAATACACATCCTAACTTCTGACTGGGTGTAGACAACGGGCCATTCATCATCAGCCGACATGACAATACAGTATTACAAACGCATGCACACACACCTACACACACACACACACACACACACACAGGTACACCCACCCACACACAAACACAGAAATACACACAGGCATGCAGAAACGCCTCCCGTAGATCTCATTACCCTTCATTGAGGTCACGGTGGCTCTGCATTGCTGTTTCATAACCCCCCGTCTCCACACGCACACACACACACACACACACACGCACACACACACTAGTGTGGCCCCAGATCGCAGGGTGGTGGAGGAGAAGAGAACGAGGTGCGGTCAGTCTATTTTTGCGACGGTGTCCGTGATACATTACCAGCCCCAGGCTCAAACCTCACACTGTAGGTCAGTGTGTGTGTGTGTGTGTGTGTGTGTGTGTGTGTATGTGTATGTGTGTGTGTGTGTGTGTGTGTGTGTGTGTGTGTGTGTGTGTGTGTGTGTGTGCGTAGTCCATACCGTAGGTCAGGATGGTGATGATGCACCGCTAATTGATGCACGCTCCCACTGTGTGACTCGCGATCTGTCCCTCTGGCACAGGCTGGCATTGAGCCCTATAATGAGGGATATAACACACACACACACACACCGGAGCACGCGAGCGGAGCAGAGAGAGGAGCGGAGCAGTCGTGTTTTTAGCGCGGAGCAGGTCACTCACACCTCCAGCCGCAGAGACGAGCGTTGAAAGCGCCCCGGTCCAGCCCCAGGACCGCGCTCCGCCAGAGTGTCCGGCGGGGTCGGGAGACCCCTCCCGGTGGCCTCAGTCCGGCCTCGGCCGGCGCGTGCCTCTCCTACCTCGGCACCGGGCCCTAGCCGCAACTTCTCCGAACTACAAACCGTCTCATATTTCAGTCGCTCCATAGCGAGACGGCGAATGTTTCATCGCAAGTTCGGCAAATACGTGAAATGAAAAAGAGGTGGGGGATTTTTTTTTGGGGGGGGGGGGATTATCTGGAACGGAGCGAGGGGGGGGGGGGGGAGCAACGCATCAGAGGGGGAGGGAACCTCCAAGAGGGAGGGGGCGTTCTCTCACATGCTCGTGCACCCACACACACACACACACACACACACACACACACACACTTAAATCACTATCTCTCATGCAGACACACGCTTTCTATTTCTTTCCCTGTCTGTAGAAGTCTCTAGAACACACACAGCCCCCTCCCCCAGCGGGCAGGGCAGCCGGCTGCTGGACAGATTCAGGACGGCTCCGGTACATTACTCAACGTAAAGTAGGGCAGGTACTGTAGGAGGCCTCCTCTTCTCCTCCTCCTCCTTCTCTCCTCCTCCCTCTACTCCTCCTCTTCTCCCCCTCCTCCTTCTCCTCCGCTCCTACTTCCTCTTCTCCTCTCCTCCTCCCTCTACTCCTCCTCTTCCTCCTCCCTCTCCTCCCTCTCTTACTTCCCTTTCTCCTCTCCTCCTCTCTCTTCTCGACTCATCCTCCCTCTTTGCCTCTCCTCTCTCCCTCCCTCTGCTTCTCTCCTCTCCTCTCCTCTGCCATCTTCTCCTCCTCCCTTCTCCTCTCCTCCTTCGGCCCCTGGGTTGACCGCTGGAAAATGTACGGGTAAGGATCTACGACCATCCCCCCCCTCTGCTCTCTGTGAAGCGGATTGTGTTCCCTCTGCTTATGAAACACAAATAAAATCTGATTTGATTCGATTCTCCTCATCTCTCCTCTCAGCTGCTTCCTTCCAACTCTCCTCTCGTCTCCTCCCGCCCTCTCTTCTCCTCTCTCCTCTCCCCTCCTCCCCTCCTCATATCCAATCAAATCACATTTTATTTGCATAGCGCATCTCACACACAGAGGCAACGCAAAAACATTTCACCCAGGGGCCGAGAAAGCGAGTTGTAAAAGTTCTTCCCTTGACCTCTCTCAACGAGACGATCGAGCGAGCTCCTGGAAGGCGTTCGTCTTCTCCTCTCCTCTCCCTTCCTCCCTCTCTCCTCCTCTCCTCCCGCCCTGTTCTTTCAGTGGGTCAGCGGCGGACATGTTGAAACATCTGTTATTCTATTTCCCTGCGACGGCGAAGAGAAGTCAGGCCTTTCGGTTTGATCTCAGATAATATACCACATCATTAATGAAAGCCTAGCTCATGAATATGGATGAGCGCTTCTTTTGGATTCTGCACATTCCGGTTAGCCTTGAGGTGGGGTGCTGGAAGAATATTTTGCAGACAAATACGGCAAATTAATATTCAGTGGTGACTTATAAGCATAAATGGGCCTGTGTTCTTTGGGTTGTCCTCCGAGCGAGGCAGCCCACGCACGCAGGCGCACACACACACACACACACACGCACGATTATCTACATTGGATTGAGGAAGAGCACTGTTTATTTTGTGTGTTTTCTGTGTGTGTTGGGTGTGTGTGTGTGTCTGCTAACTGATTGTTATGTAAATGTAGTGTGTGTGTGTGTGTGTGTGTGTGTGTGTGTGTGGAGAGAGAGATAGAGAGACGTCTGCTTTGACCGGCCCGATCTTGGTTTGTGTGGTCAGTAGTGACCAGGTCAGTATCACTATGACCCTGTAGTCAGTCAGACTCCTGTTACTGCAGTATAACCCACTTTTCTATTTGAAGTCTATTTTAAAAACGCTGTTCTGAAGTGAAGATGCCAAGCAGTTTAGCCGGCCCACAGCCGACCGGGACCAGGAAGTGACAAAGGACAAAATGAACCAGATCTTCGTCACCCCCAAAAAACTAGCATAACACCGTGTCCTAACTGCTTGCGACGCGAGCAACAGAACGCGACATGCATGCTTGCTGTCCTAACTGAACCCGTTAAATTTCCTGTTCTGTTACGTCATTTGTCTATTTTCCCAACTGAAGACAGTTAAAGAACGAACGCCTGTCAACGCGAGCGACAGGAGGAAAATAGGAACAGGGCGAGCGTCAAAAGGGGCAGTAAAAACGTCGCGCCGCTTCGCGCTGCGTCGCTCGCGTCCAGTTAGGACATAACAATAGAAAACAAAGCAATGGAACGCATTTTGTTGCTGACGCTCGCTCGCGTTGCGTGTAGTTAGGACACGGTGTAACACTCACTGGCATTTCAACATTGCTTACGTAAACTGTGTTTTAGTGATAAGAACCTCACGAAGTCCCGAAACGCTGTTGAAGAGATCAATAACATTGTATTCTAATAGCAAAGCCTGGGGGAAAAAGTCCCCACTGAAGAGCTGTGTGCGTGTGTGCGTGTGTGTGTATGTGTGTGTGTGTGTGTGTGTGTGTGTGTGCGTGTGTGTGCGTGTGTGTGTGTGTGAGCCCAGCACTGGGGGAAGAAAGTCCCCACTGAAGAGCTGTTTGTGTGTGTGTGTGTGTGTGTGTGTGTGTGTGTGTGTGTGTGTGTGTGTGTGTGTGTGTGTGTGTGTGTGCGTGTGTGTGTGTGTGTGTGTGTGTCCAGTGATGGGACTGCAGGACTGACAGTCCATCCCAGACACAATGAGCACCTCTCCAGACTGTCAGGGCATACAACAGGGGTAATTAATAAGAGCCTCCAACCAGCCCTCCTTCTCTCTCTCTCTCTCTCTCCTTCTCTCTCTCTCTCTCTCTCTCTCTCTCTTTCTGTCTCTCTGTCAGTGTGAGTGTCAGAAGAGAGGTTTCTCCGCTCCTTCCTCTGTCAGACCCCCCCCAGGTGAGACGGACCTCCCCTCTGAGCCTTCACCTCAACCCCCCCCCCCCCCCCCAACCCTCTCCTCCGGTGGCCTGTGAGTGACAGGTGACAGCTCCACCCTGGAGGCCCGTGAAGGGCATAGCTGCTCTCATCTCCTATGCCGTTTCTCACGCTCTCTCTCTCTCTGCCCCTCTCTCTCTCTGTCCATCTCTCTCTCTCTGTCCCTCTCTCTCTCTCTGTCCCTCTCTATATCACTGTCCCTCTCTCTCTCTCCCACCCTCTCTCTCTCTGTCCCTCTCTCTCTCTGCCCCTCTCTCTCTCTGTCCCTCTCTCTCTCTGCCCCTCTCTCTCTCTGTCCCTCTCTCTCTCTCCCACCCTCTCTCTCTCTGTCCGTCTCTCTCTCTGTCCCTCTCTCTCTCTGTCCCTCTCTCTCTCTGTCCCTCTCTCTCTCCCACCTTCTCTCTCTTTGTCCCTCTCTCTTTCCGTCCCTCTCTCTCTCTCTTCCTCTCTCTCTCTCTGTCCCTCTCTCTCTCTGTCTCTCTGTCCCTCTCTCTCTCTCTTTCCCTCTCTCTCTCTCACTCTTCCTCTCTCTCTCTGTCCCTCTCTCTTTCTGTCCCTCTCTCTCTCTCTGTCCCTCTCTCTCTCCCACCCTCTCTCTCTTTGTCCCTCTCTCTTTCTGCCCCTCTCTCTCTCTCTCTCTCTTCCTCTCTCTCTCTCTTACTGGGTCAGACTAAAAGGGGGACAGTACAGTTGAGTTTTTAGAAAACATTGAATCCTCCTCAGTGAAAACACTTGCGTACCGTTCAGTCCACTCAGCTGTCAGCTGGAACGTGAGCTTCCGGGGGCGTTAACGGCCATGGTAACGGCATGGTAACGCCGGTAAACTGGGCCAGCCTGCCTGTGACACAACACTGTGGAATATAGGCTAATGAAGTCTAACTTGAGAGGAGGAGGAGGATTTTTGGGGTTATAAAAGATTCAATTATTCAGAATGAACGTACTTCATTAAAACGTAATTAGAGAAATAACTTTTGCAAACTCATTTTCGTCAAACCTCGTTAGGGAGCCGGGCGAGTGTTGGGAGGTGTTGAATTCATGTTTGCTGATGTTCTCCGCAAGCTGTGTTTACCTACTTTCTCCTGTGAGCTTTACCTGTGTGTGTGTGTGTGTGTGTGTGTGTGTGTGTGTGTGTGTGTGTGTGTGTGTGTGCGTGTCAGTGGCGCTGTGGGGAGGAGCTGGTCCCGGCGCTGTTTCACACCTGACAGGAAGGAACACTGTCACGGGTTTGAGTAGGTCAGTGAGCCAGTCTCAGATGGCCCCTGGGAGACCCCTGTGCGCCCAAGCAACCGGAGAGTGACAGTTTAGTCAACAGGAGACAGCGGGCAGCGGCAGGGGAGGGCGGGGTCAGGGGGCGGGGTTAGGGTGGGGGTGGGGGGCGGGGCCAGCCCCTCATAGGCCCGTTGTCTGCCGTGCTCAGTCTCTCCCTATAACAGACTTAGAAACTGGGGATAGAGCTGCAGGTGTGTATGTGTGTGTGTGTGTGTGTGTGTGTGTGTGTGTGCTCAGTGAGAGACTGGGGAGGAAGATTGAGTCTCGGGGTTCCGATGAGCTCAGACTCGGAGAAGACAGAGCTGATTGGCTCAGACTGAGACACATCAGGACCTACTGGTGCAGAGCGATGATCAAACCGCCGCCCCTCCCCCGGAATAACCAAAATAGATCAACATCTTTTCATGATGTTCCCTAAAGAGGAGATTATCCGTTTATGTAAATAATGCTGAAATATGCACATGTTCGATGCCGGAAACGCTACTATATCACTGATGGTTCCTTCCTTCTGTTCAAGGTATTTTTAGGGGCTTGGCTTTGTTTGGGGGAACCGACCTGTTACATGCTCAACCGGATACAGGCGCTGTGACACGTCTAAAACCTGTGACACGTGTAAAGCCAGCGGTACAGAGCGTGTTCAAGGTGACATTATTCGTGGCGCTCCTGCTCCGAGACGCCTCGGTGACCAACCTTCTGTCCCTCCCACGCACACTCTGGTTACGGCGTAGGCGTTCAAATATGTACAGTAGTACTGTACTGAGGCCCTGCAGGGGCACAGCCACCAAATATCTTCCCATCATTGCCTTTCATCTTCCTCCTCTCATCTTTCGCCCACTCCCTCTCCCTCTCTCTTTCTCTCTCCCTGTCTCTCTCTCCCTCTCTCTCTTTCTCTCTCTCTCTCTCCCTCTCTCACTCCCTCTCTCTCTTAATCTCTCTCTCTCCCTCTCTCTCTCTCCCTCTCTCTCCCTCTCTCTCTCTCCCTCTCTCTCTCTCTCTCTCTTAATCTCTCTCTCTGTCTCAAGTCAAGTCAAGAAGCTTTATTGGCATGACGTTTCATAATGAAACATGTGCCAAAGCAGAAAGACATTCATATAAATGATGAACTCTCTCTCTCTCTCTTTCTCTCTCTCTCTCTCTCTCTCTCTCTCTCTCTCTCTCTGTGTCTCTGTTTTAAATGGATCAGGGGTGCAGTGAGGTGCTCAGCTGTCCCCAGGCTGTGACGCCTCCGTAGCGGCTCCAACGTTATTATCAACTGCAAAGACATCTGGGAGACTATCTGATGGAAACTCAATTGATGATCCCTCTCTTCTCCCCCTCCTCTCTCCTCCTCTTCTCCGCGCTCTGTTTTTCTCCTGATATGTATTTCCTTATTGTTTATCCAGCCCTTGTCCTGTCAGAGAGAACACGACAGACCCAGTAAAGCATCTTAGCTGCTGCCGGGATGACAGCTTTGTGTGCGACGGCGTGAATGTGTGCGTTTGTGTGTCTGCGTTCGCCTGTGTGACGTGTGTGTGTGTGTGTGTGTGTGTGTGTGTGTGTGTGTGTGTGTGTGTGTGTGTGTGTGTGTGTGTGTGTGCCTGGGCGTGTGTGTGTGTGTGTGTGTGTGTGTGTGTGTGTGTGTGTGTGTGTGTGTGTGTGTGTGTGCCTGGGCATGTGTGTGTGTGTGTGTGTGTGTGTGTGTGTGTGTGTGTGTGTGTCTGGGCATGTGTGTGTGAGTGTGTGTGTGTGTGTGTTTGCCTGGGCATGTGTGTGTGTGTGTGCCTGGGAATGTGTGTGTGTGTGTGTGTGTGTGTGTGTGTGTGTGTGTGTGTGTGTGTGTGTGCCTGGGCATGTGTGTGTGTGTGTGTGTGTGTGTGTGTGTGTCGTGCCTGACTGGGGCTTTGATGTACACACACCACTCTGGATCCCCTCAGCTCCACGCTCCATCAGCCCTCATCATTGTGTTCCAAGTCTCGTGCGTTCCTTCAGCTCACACTCAATCTCTCCTCTCCTCTCTCCACACACTCCCTCTCTCTCTCTCTCTCTCTCTCTCCTCTCCTCACACTCCCTCTCTCTCTCTCTCTCTCCTCTCTCTCTCTTTCCTCTCCACACACTCCCTCTCTCTCTCTCTCTCTCTCTCTCTCCTCTCCTCACACTCCCTCTCTCTCTCTCCTCTCTCTCTTTCCTCTCCACACACTCCCTCTCTCTGTCTCTCCTCTCTACACACATTCCCTGTCTCTCTCTCTCTCTCTCTCTCTTTCCTCTCTCCACAAACTCCCTCTCTCTTTCTCCTCTCTCCAAACATTCCCTCTCTCTCTCTCTCTCTCTCCTCTCTCCACACACTCCCTAACTCTCTCTCTCTCTATCTCCTCTCTTCACACACTCACTCTCTCTCTAACTCTCCTCTCTCCACACACTCCCTCTCTCTATCTTTCTCTCTCTCCCCTGCTCTCTCTCACTCCTCTTTCTACACACCTTCTCTCTGTCTCTCATCCTGTCTCTACTCGCTCCCCCCTCCTTCTCACACCCTCCCTCCCCCTCTCTCTCTCTCCGTCTCTCTCTCTTCTGATATATGTTTTTTTCATCTCTTTCTTTCATCTCCTTTGAGTTTTTCTCCATTTTGCCACCTTTTGCAATCTTTCTACTCTCACCCCCTCCCCCCACCCCTCCAAATTCTCAAATTCTGTGACTGTTCTCCCGTCCACACCCCCACCCCACCCTCCCCTTCCCCCTCCCTATCTCGCCCGCCCCCTCTCTCCTCCTCCGCCTCACCTGGCGATGACGCCACCGGCAGCCATCTTGGCAGCCTCGAGCCGGCCGACTCGACTCGGCAGCCTGGCCTGGTAGCCGGCGCGCCAGAACGCCTGGCAGCTAACTGGCTAGCGCGGGCCGCGCGCGATAGCCTAGCGCGTTAGCTAGCGGAGTCAAACCCACTAACGGGCAGCCTCGCGCTAGCCTGGCTCTGACTGAGGGGCAGCGCGGTGGGGGGGGGGGGTGTCAGACAGCCAGCTAGCCAGGTTTTTGGCGCGGCGCAAGGCTAAACCCACCCCCCCCCCCTCCCCCGAGACGCCCACGGACGCAGCCGGAGTGTTGCAGCTAGCTAATCAGCGGCTAGCTCTCCTGGGCCGCGCAGCCCTGGCCGGAGCTGACACGGCCGGACCGGGCTGACAGCCTAGCCGTCTGGATCGGGAGAGAGATGAGGGCTTCAGATTGACGGCCCGGCTAGCTGACTATACAGACTGAGAGATTGCGGTGGCCTGCTGACCGCTTCAGGTTGACAGCTTACTGTAGCTTGTTAACTGGTTCAGACTGACAGCTTACTGTGGCTTGCTGATTGGTTCAGACTGACAGCTTACTGTAGCTTGCTGATTGGTCCAGACTGACAGCTTACTGTAGCTTGCTGATTGGTCCAGACTGACAGCTTACTGTAGCTTGCTGATTGGTCCAGACTGACAGCTTAATGTAGCTTGCTGACTGGTCCCGACCATGGGCATAGAATTTAGGGGGGACGCTGGGGACATGTCCCCATCAATATTCAGAGACTACTGAATTGTCCCCGGCAATAATTTGGTACACAAACACTTAACAGATCGCCTTCTCTACTAGCCCCGCCTCCCTAGCCCAATATCGCTAATATGTTTGGCTTGCCGTTTCTTGCTAACGCGTGAGAGGCTGGCTGTATCTGGTTGTATTTGGTTGCGCGACAAAGTTCAGAGCCTCCATCAATACTACAGTTCTGTGAACATATACAGTAGTCTATACAGGAAAATCCTTGCGTTTCGTATTGATTCAGTATTGAAAGTGCATTTTATTTTTAAATACGGGACAATCCCGTATTAATGGCAACAACTTGCCTACCATTGCAAACGTGGTGAGATTTGAGCCACAATGAAGCTCACTCACTTACTGAATTGCATAACGCTAGTAAACAAAACAGCGATGTAATGTTTAGGTATGTTTTTTGAACCCTATCAGTTTATCAATTTGTATGCAGCAGGTGCACATATGGGCCAAATGCATGATCATCAGTTCAGGAGGTTGAAGAACCAGCCATCAAGATGATCAGATCTGACTGCAGCTCAAATGTATGCTTTGTTATTTTATATAGTGCAAAAAAAAAAGTGTCTTGCGCGCCACGTGCGCTCGCATTTAATGTCCCCGCCAAGGCTCAAATCAAAAATAGGCCCTTGGTCCAGACTGACAGCTTACTTTAGCTTGCTCAAACTCAACTCAACCCAGATTTTATTTATAAAGCACATTTAAAACAACCGGGGTTGATCAAAGTGCTGTACAGCTCCAGATCAACAAACACAGCACGCAGCAGAACACTACAATACACCAATACACAATACACAATAAACAATTTAAAATACAGTACAATACAAGGGCCATCGGGTGTCCAGCTCAACCTGAGTTGAAGGCCTGGGAGAATAGGTGAGTCTTCAAAGAAGACTTAAAAACCTCTACGGTCTGGACTGACCTAATGTGCCAGGGCAGACTGTTCCAGAGTCTACAGACCACCGCCACAAAGGCTCGGCCACCTGTAGTCTTCAGCCCAGTCTTTGGGACAGCCAGCAGCAGCTGATTGGATGATCTCAGCTCTCTAGCCGGGGGTGTGAAAGTGCAGAAGATCGGCAAGATACTGAGGTGCCAATCCATTTAGAGATTTAAAAACAAACAACAAAATCTTGAAATCAATTCTAAAACGCCCTGGAGCGCGGCCAAGATTGGGGTGATGTGGTCAGGCTTTCGCCTGCCAGTAAAGAGACGAGCTGCTGCATTCTGCACAAGCTGCAGGCGACGCATCAGTGACCGGTCAATGCCGACGTACAACGAATTACAATAATCAAGACGAGCGTTGATAAAAGCATGTATTACTCCCTCTAAGTCTTTGGGGGAGAGATAGTCCTTTACCTTGGTAGAGGTAAAGAAGAACAGATATTTGGGGAGAAGAACGGATATTTGGGGAGAAGGAACCAGTGGTACAATCTGAGGGGTCATGACCAAACATAATGATCTCAGTCTTATTTAAGGAGTTGTTATGTTTCCTTGCTGATTGGTCCAGACTGACAGCTTACTGTAGCTTGCTGATTGGTCCAGACTGACTGCTTACTGTAGCTTGCTGATTGGTCCAGACTGACAGCTTACTGTAGCTTGCTGATTGGTCCAGACTGACAGCTTACTGTAGCTTGCTGATTGGTCCAGACTGACTGCTTACTGTAGCTTGCTGATTGGTCCAGACTGACTGCTTACTGTAGCTTGCTGATTGGTCCAGACTGACAGCTTACTGTAGCTTGCTGATTGGTTCAGACTGACTGCTTACTGTAGCTTGCTGATTGGTCCAGACTGACTGCTTACTGTAGCTTGCGACAGCTTACTGTAGCTTGCTGATTGGTCTAGACTGACAGCTTACTGTAGCTTGCTGATTGGTTCAGACTGACTGCTTACTGTAGCTTGCTGATTGGTTCAGACTGACTGCTTACTGTAGCTTGCTGATTGGTCTAGACTGACAGCTTACTGTAGCTTGCTGATTGGTTCAGACTGACTGCTTACTGTATCTTGCTGACTGGTTCAGCGGTCTGCTTATAGGTTCAGCTTGATTTGCTGCCTCTCCCAAAACTACAGCAGACCATCCCTCCACCCCTCCTTCATTCCATCCATCCCTCTGTTCTTCCACCCCTCCATCCTTCCATCACTTCATCCCATCATGCCCCATCCATCCCTCCATCCCATCCAATCCCCCCATCACCCTTATAGCTTTTCCCTATCAGGGAACCTAGGATACCTAACCCAGAGGAAAGAGATACAGGGAGGGAGGGATGGAGGGAGAGAGAGAGAGAGAAAGAGAGAGAGAGAGGGAGAAAGAGAGAGAGATACAGGGAGGGATAGAGAGAGAAAGAGAGAGAGGCAGAGAGAGAGAGGGAGGGAGAGAAAGAGAGAGAGATAGAGGGAGGGACAGAGAGACAAAGAAAGAGGCAGAGAGAGAGAGGGAGGGAGAGAGAGAGAGAAAGAGAGGAGGCAACGGTACTGTGAAGAAGCTTCCAGAAACGACCCATGTGAGATCTCTCTATCACCCTCTAAAGAGCAGCCGTCGCTCCCAACCCTCCTCTACACCAACGCCGGGGTTTAATCACTGGGCTTTATTCACTGAGCATTGATCCAGGAAACAGGCCAGCCGGGCGCGTGGAACAGAACCATCCAGAACATGGCCATGTATTAATCATGATCCTGATCCAGGGAAGATTAGAATCTCACAGTCAAAGGGATTCCGTAGGGTAGCCTATATGAGTTCTCTTTCTGGGCGGGGGGGAGTGTGTGTGGTGTGTGTGTGTGGGGGGGGGGGGGGGCTCAGCAGAGAGGACAACAGAGAAGAACAAAGTGCTGAATGATGCCAGCTGTGCTACGCTGTCCTGTGGCGCGGCGGTGTCACACGCACACACCCACACACACGCATACACACACACACTTAGCCTCACACACACACACACACACACATACACACTTAGCCTCACATACACAAACACACATATACACACTTAGCCACGGACACATGCACACACACACACACACACTCTCCGCCCCTGCATATAATCAGCTTGAAGGCTTTTAGGAAAACTTCCCCATTAACACGACAGTGTGTTCTTCACAGCCCAGTAAAGCCTGCGAGGGAGGGAGCCTTAAATCACTCTGATTTACCCTAGCACAGCTCACCTCACACTGCAACGGTGCATGTGTGTGTATCTGTGTGTGTGTGTGTGTATCTGTGTGTGTGTGTGT
>NC_140239.1:6021645-6034145 GCF_949987555.1 Borostomias antarcticus | reverse complement strand
TAGGGATATGAACCCAGATCAGTAAGGATATGAACCCAGATCAGTAGGGATATGAACCCAGATCAGTAGGGATATGAACCCAGATCAGTAGGGATATGAACCCAGATCAGTAGGGATATGAACTCAGATCAGTAGGGATATGAACCCAGATCAGTAGGGATATGAACCCAGATCAGTAGGGATATGAAACCAGATCAGTAGGGATATGAACCCAGATCAGTAGGGATATGAACCCAGATCAGTAGGGATATGAACCCAGATCAGTAGGGATATGAACCCAGATCAGTAAGGATATGAACCCAGATCAGTAGGGATATGAACCCAGATCAGTAAGGATATGAACCCAGATCAGTAAGGATATGAACCCAGATCAGTAAGGATATGAACCCAGATGGGATATGAACTCAGATCAGTAGGGATATTAACCCAGATCAGTAGGGATATGAACCTAGATCAGTAGGGATATGAACCCAGATCAGTAGGGATATGTACCCAGATCAGTAGGGATATGAACCCAGATCAGTAGGATATGAACCCAGATCAGTAGGGATATGAACTCAGATCAGTAGGGATATGAACCCAGATCAGTAGGGATATGAACCCAGATCAGTAGGGATATGAAACCAGATCAGTAGGGATATGAACCCAGATCAGTAGGGATATGAACCCAGATCAGTAGGGATATGAACCCAGATCAGTAGGGATATGAACCCAGATCAGTAAGGATATGAACCCAGATCAGTAGGGATATGAACCCAGATCAGTAAGGATATGAACCCAGATCAGTAAGGATATGAACCCAGATCAGTAAGGATATGAACCCAGATGGGATATGAACTCAGATCAGTAGGGATATTAACCCAGATCAGTAGGGATATGAACCTAGATCAGTAGGGATATGAACCCAGATCAGTAGGGATATGTACCCAGATCAGTAGGGATATGAACCCAGATCAGTAGGATATGAACCCAGATCAGTAGGGATATGAAACCAGATCAGTAAGGATATGAACCCAGATCAGTAAGGATATGAACCTAGATCAGTAGGGATATGAACCCAGATCAGTAGGGATATGAACCCAGATCAGTAGGGATATGAACCCAGATCAGTAGGGATATGAACCCAGATCAGTAAGGATATGAACCTAGATCAGTAGGGATATGAAACCAGATCAGTAGGGATATGAACCCAGATCAGTAAGGATATGAACCTAGATCAGTAGGGATATGAACCCAGATCAGTAGGGATATGAACCCAGATCAGTAGGGATATGAACCCAGATCAGTAGGGATATGAACCCAGATCAGTAAGTATATGAACCTAGATCAGTAAGAATATGAACTCAGATCAGTGGGCATATGAACCCAGACGGGATATGAACTCAGATCAGTAAGGATATGAACCTAGATCAGTAGGGATATGAACCCAGATCAGTAGGGATATGAACCCAGATCAGTAGGGATATGAACCCAGATCAGTAGGGATATGAACCCAGATCAGTAAGTATATGAACCTAGATCAGTAAGAATATGAACTCAGATCAGTAGGGATATGAACCCAGATCAGTAGGGATATGAACCCAGATCAGTAGGGATATGAACTCAGATCAGTAGGGATATGAACCTAGATCAGTAGGGATATGAACCCAGATCAGTAGGGATATGAACCCAGATCAGTAGGGATATGTACCCAGATCAGTAGGGATATGAACCCAGATCAGTAGGGATATGAACCCAGATCAGTAAGGATATGAACCCAGATCAGTAGGGATATGAACCCAGACAAAGGAAGCAACACGTGAAGCTGGGCAAGCACGTCTCTGACTCCAGGACCATCAGCACAGGCTCCTCCCCCCAAGGCTGCGTCCTTCCCCCCTACTCTTCTCCCTGAACACCAACAGCTGCACCTCCAGCCACCAGTCTGTCGAGCTGCTGAAGTTTGCGGACGACACCGCCCTCACCGGACTCATCCCTCAGGGCAACGAGTCTGCCTACAAGTGGGAGATCGACCAGCTGCTGTCCTGGTGCTCAACGCTCTAGTGGAGAGGGTTTAGGCTTCAGAAAGAACCCAGCCCCTCCCCCACATCACTGTGAACGATTCCCCCGTGGACCCTGTTGACTCCTTCCGCTTCCTGGGCACCGTCATCTCCCGGTACCGCAAGAAAGAGACGAGGCCAGACTGCAGCGCATCATCCGCTCCGCTGAGAGGATGATCGGTCGTTAAACTGTCGTCCCTCCGGGACCCGCGCGCCTCCAGAGCGCCCGAAACGGGGCCAGAAAGATCGCGGCTGACCCCTCCCACCCCGGTCACAATCTCTTTGAATCACTCCCCCCCTCCGACAAGAGGCTGCAGGGTCCATCGGGGACCTTTCACCACAAGAACAGCTTCTTCCCCACTGCCCTCATCCTCATCAACGATGTTTGTGTCCCCATCTGACCCCGCCCCCTCCCCCTCCCCCCCCTCTGCTGACGCTTTACCACCTGCACACGACCGCTGTACCACATATCACAACGGCACACACACTGCATGTATAAAATATCGTTCATACACTGTACATTACACACTGCACACTGAACTGTATATACTCTCACCACACTATTGTGTATCTTTCATTTGTAATTGTTCTTTTTTTGTACATATTGTATTTGTCTTTGCACTGCCCTGTCTAATGTTGTCTCCATCGGTCGATGACTTTATTGTATTTACCTTGACAATGTCTTTTTAAGCTATTGATGTAAAAAATCTAATGAGTTTTTATAATTTCTTGTCAAATAAACTAAAGTAAACTAAATCGGTGTAAGCGCCATCGACCTGAACAAATCCCTAAACTATCTTGGCAATAAATTGATCTGAATCTGAAATGGAAGTGATCTCATGATTCACTGAGCACTGATTTTGAATGTTGCAGCTCTGCATTCACATCAAAATAAACAGCTTTTCAGATGGTTGTGCGTATAGTACAGTATTATGTACAGGTACTGTACATATAGCCCATAGAGTATAATCCAAAAAAGTGTTTGTATGTGTGTGTGTGTGTGTGTGTGTGTGTGTGTGTGTGTGTGTGTGTGTGTATGTGTGTATTTATGTGTGTGTGTGTGTGTGTGTGTGTGTGTGTGTGTATGCAGCACACTCCCGGCCCTGCTGTGTGTCCTCGGGCCCTGCGGGGTCCGGAAGTGGAGGGTTGGACTCTGGTGCCAGGCCTGGGGGGGGGGGGGGGGGCTGGGGGGGGGGCGGGCGCTGTGCCCCTCTCACCCAGGGAAGGTCACAGCGTTCCCAGCAGCCATGATGACCGCTCTGCCCAGCGAACACTGCTCTCCTGTGGGGATGCCCTGGCTCTGAACCGGCCCTCGCTGGCACACACACACACACGCACACACACACACACACACACACACACACACACACACACACACACACACACACACACACCCTTGAGGGCCCCCTCATGAAAATGCCCGTCTCTCCAAGCAGGCCCTCAGCGGATACATACTCCTGTGTGTGTGTGTGTGTGTGTGTGTGTGTGTTTGTGTGTGTGTGTGTGTGTGTTTATGAGCCTTCCCTTTCAAATGTGTCATGAGCTCAGACACCTAGACATGGTTATTAACACCAACTGTACATCAGAGATTCTCATCAAGGTCATTACATGGGAACATTATACTGCCTCGCTCTCTCTCTCTCTCTCTCTCTCTATAACCCCTTCCCTGTTTCTGCCTCTCTCTCTGTCTCTGCCTCTGTGTCTCACTCTCTATCACTCTCTATCACTCTCTCTCTCTTTCTCCCTCTCTATCGCTGTCTTTCCCTCCTCTCTCCCTTTCTCTCTCTCTCTCTTTCCCCCACCTCCCTTTATCACAGTTCCACAGGGACATTTAGAACCGGGGGTATTTCAGACATCGTTTGCATTGAACGAGGAGGGGGGGGGGGGGGGGGCACGGGGGGACGGCCTTGTTGGTACGGGAGCATCTGATTGGTGGTGGGGCGTCCTCAGAGGCCGTATCCCTGGGAGATGATGAAGGCTCATCCTGCAGGGCCACCGCTGTAACGCGCTTATCTCACCCCCCCCCCCCCCCCCCCCCCCCCCCCCCCCCCCGGCCCCCCGACACACACGGCTCTGCCGCCGCTGCAAAACAAAGACGCCGCCTCCTAATGGCAAATGAATCCTGCTATTATTACCCTCTCCCCTATGAAGTGAGCGAGAGATGGAGAGAGAGAGAGAGAGAATGAGAAAGAGCGAGGGACAAAGGGAGAGAGGAGAGAAAGACAGAGATAGAGAGGGAGAAAGAGATATGGAGACGCAGAGGCAGAGACGGAGAGAGAGGCAAAAACAGGGAACAGGTTATAGAGAGAGAGAGAGAGAATGAGAAAGAGAGAGAGAGAATGAGAAAGAGAGAGTGAAAATGAGAAAGAGAGAGAGAGAATGAGAGAGAGAGAGAATGAGAAAGAGAGAGAGAGAATGAGAAAGAGAGAGAGAATGAGAAAGAGAGAGAGAGAATGAGAAAGAGAGAGAGAGCGAGAGAATGAAAGAGAGAGAGCTGCAGAGTGACAGAGCGATAGACACACATATAAGGAATGAAATAGGGAGGAGGAGTGATGGCGTGAGAGAGATAGAGGGAATGAAACAGAAAGAGTGTAGCGTAGTGATTTTGAGAGAGAGAGAGAGAGAGAGGAAGGGAGAGAGTGAGAGAAAGAGAGAGAGGGAGAGAGAGAGAGAATGAGAAAGAGAGAGAATGAGAAAGAGAGAATGAGAAAGAGAGAGAGAGAGAATGAGAAAGAGAGAGAGAGAATGAGAAAGAGAGAGAGAGAGAGAGAATGAAAGAGAGAGAGAGAGAGAGAGAAGGAGAGCAGCTTTAGCCATTACCCGGAGGATACCCTCCTAAGAAAACAATGATGCTGATGAGAATGATGTTGCTGAGGTAACGGAATTGGGAGATTATCACTGACGGCCTGTTGAGAGATTGGATGTGGAGCCTGAGAGACGAGGGGGGGGGGGGGGGGGGTTGATAAAGGGTAGGTGGGTGATAGGGAGAGGAGGGAGAGAAAGATTGGCGGGGTGAGGTAGAGAGGGGAGAGAGGGGTCTGGAAGACAAATGGAGAGAGGGATAGAGAGAGAGTGAGGGAAATGGGGTGGGGGTGGAAGAGATGGAGAGAGAGAGGAGGGGAAGAGAGAGGGGTAGTAGAGAGAGGACAGGCAGAGGGATGTACAGTAGACTGAGGTGCAGCTCTGTCAGGAGATAAGGAGGATGATAACAGGGTAATTTGCTCTGTAATTATCCCTGAGAGAGAGGGGGGAGAGGGAGAGGGAGAGAAAGAGAAGAGAGGAAGATTGAGAGAGGGGGGGAGGGGCGGTTAGAGGTGACGGGAGTAAGAAGGAGAAAGAAAGGTAGAGTGGGAGAGACACAGGTGAAGAATGGGAGAGGAGGGAGGGAAGCATCCATCCTTTGATCTACAGTAGCTCCTTGTTTAGACTAATTATACCGACTAGAAAGCAGAGAGGTGCCATATGGCGTTGCTGTGCACTCTGGGTGTGTTTGATATCGGTACTCGCTCAACCCTACATCACGTCACAACAGATGTGATGACAGAGTTGTATGGATGTTGCTAGGCCGATTTAAGAGGGGCTAGAGGTACCCTTAAATTGTAAGTAGTTGTTAACGATTGTTACCTGCTTGACTTTAGCTGAGTTTAGGTAAAGGAAAAGGGATATTGTAGGCTATGTTAACGCTATTGTTGACTAGCTTTATACATAATGTTAATGCTGTGTTGGTTAGCTATAACGTTACACACAAAGGGATTGCTATCCACGCTACTAACGTTAGTACTTGCCAAGTAGGCTACTTGCTTTCTGACGCTATCCAAACCTTACTGAATAGAACTGAAAAGGTTGCTAGTTAATTAGCAAGGTGAACTAGCTAAACGTGTTTGCTAAACGTGTTATGTTTCGGGCCGGGTCCGGCCCAATTCGCCCCCTGCTTCTATTCTGGACCCTTGCCCCTGCCCTGGACCCCTGGTTCGTTCTGCTCGCCCCCCCCCCCCTGCTCCCGGGCCAAGACCCTCGCCCATGCCCCCGACCCCTGGTTCGCCCTGCTCACCCCCTGTTCCGGGCTTGGATCCCTGACCCTGAGCTCCTGTGCCCCCTGGACCCTCCTGGACCCTGAGCACCTCCCCTCCCAGTGACTGCCCCTGCACTACCCCCAGAGACTTGTGTGCACTTTGATCACATTGTCTCTAGGTTTTGTTCTGCCTCCTTGTGTGTTTGGTCTTGTGTTCGTTGTCTTGTCTTCTATGTTGGTTTGTGTCCTCCCACTCCCAGCTCTGGACACCTGTCCCTCACTAGTCCCACGTCACTCCTGTCCCTCTAGCTTAGTCTTCCCTTTGAGCCCCCTCCTTGTGTTTCTAAACTCCCCCCTCTAGTTTCCTGCCCAATCCCATTCCCAGTCCTAGCCTCGTTCCCTGTTCCCTTCCCTTGTGTCCTAGTTCCTCTGTCCTTGTGTTGGTGTCTTGTTCGAATCCCTCCATGTCCTTGTCTGGGTGATTGTCTGCACCTGTATCTCATCATGTTGCACACCTGTATATTGTTCCTTGATTGCTCTCCCAGAGTATATATGCCCTCCTGTTTGCTTGATTCTCTGTTGTTTCATTGTCTATGTTAGTGTGTGTTGCTCCCATAGTTCCTGTTTATACTTTTGCTAGTTTTTTGTGAATAAACCCCCCTTTTGAACCAGCGCTGCCTGCCGCCTGCATTTTGAGTCCAGCCTCCACCTCCCAACCCTAACACACATGAATGGTACAAAAGCTTGACGATTAGTCACTTGCTTGACTAAGCTTATATTTCGAAACAACAATATCAGTCCCCATAGAATGTTGTTGTTTTAAATCAGTTAATGTCAGTGAAAATCAAATGCCACAGTGTGACTCATAACGCTATTGTACCAGTAATTTAATCCTTCAATTCACCGACCAGATGGATGAAGATGACAGCTCCGTCAAAGCCCAGTCAGGTGAGGGAGATGAAACGGACTGGGCAGCTGATTCGGACGGAGCAGGTGTGATGAGGTTAGTGGTCTACAGGGCTAGGAGAAATGTATTATTAAATAGCATTCTTTGCACTTCAATTATCTAATAGAGAGAGGATATGGCATTGTTATGTGTGGCTAACCCCCCCCCCCCCCCCCCCAGTATTTAAATCCTAGTGACGTCTTGAGACACCACATTCATTTGTAGCGCAGTATGGAGGTCTTAAAGTAATGTAGCCTACCTGTGACTTGAAAAGCAAGTATGGCCCCCATACCTCAAGGAACTTAGCTTTGGTCTACTGCTACATGTCTGCATCCCCACATTACAGTAGAGTACCCTTAAATACGACTAGGAGAACAGCTGAGCTTAACAATTGTGAGTTCTATTAGATGACAGCACTATACACACCCGGTGAACTCTTTAATTACCGGGTCAAACGTACTCTCGATCAGGTGCGTTTGATTTACATCAGACGGTGCACCTCTGGGACTCTACCCATTGGTTTCATTGTAGTGGGTAATTAATTACAGTAAATCAAGTGCACTGCGGGTATATCCGCCAGTATCTGTATTGACTGTGATGTGTGTGTGTGTGTGTGTGTGTGTGTGTGTGTGTGTGTGTGTGTGTGTGAGAGAGAGCAGAAAGACTCTCAGCTCAGAGGAGGAAGGGACAGCCTGGAGATGCATAACAGTGGTGGATGAATACCTTCAACACCTGCACAGCTTTATTACTCTCGCTCTCGAACAACAAAACTCAGCCACCGCAGGCTTTTTATCTGTGTGTGAAATTCGCGTTGGCAGCGACACATCTGCCTGTGTGGGAGAGAGACCAGTGAGCTCCGTTTTGTGTGTTGTGTGTGTGTGTGTGTGTGTGTGCGTGTGCGCATAAATAGTGCACGTGTGTTTGTGTGTGTGTGTCTGTTTGTATGCGCGTGGTACGTGTGTTTGCATGCGTGTGTGTGTGTGTGTGTGTGTGTGTGTGTGCGCGTGTGTGTGTGTGTGTGTGTGTGTGTGTGTGTGTGTGTGTGTGTGTGTGTGTGGTTAGCATCGTGTCCCTGCTCAATCCCCATCAATAAACATGCTGCTCCTATCAGCAGCAAGGCAGACCAGGCCCTCTGCTGCTCCCCAGCATCTGTTCTCACAGCGAGACTACTGCTCTACTTTACTCTACTCTACTCTACTCTACTCTACTCTACTCTACTCTACTCTACTCTGCTCTACTCTGCTCTACTCTGCTCTGCTCTGCTCTGCTCTACTTTACTCTACTCTACTCTACTCTGCTCTACTCTGCTCTGCTCTGCTCTGCTCTACTCTGCTCTACTCTACTCTACTCTGCTCTACTCTACTCTGCTCTACTCTACTCTACTCTACTCTACTCTACTCTACTCTGCTCTGCTCTGCTCTGCTCTGCTCTGCTCTACTCTGCTCTGCTCTACTCTACTCTACTCTGCTCTACTCTGCTCTACTCTGCTTTGCTCTACTCTGCTCTGCTCTGCTCTACTCTGCTCTGCTCTGCTCTACTCTGCTCTGCTCTACTCTACTCTGCTCTGCTCTACTCTACTCTACTCTACTCTACTCTACTCTGCTCTGCTCTGGTCTGGTCTGGTCTGGTCTGGTCTGGTCTGGTCTGGTCTGGTCTGTTCTGCTCTCGTCTGGTCTGCTGCGATTTTACCAGAGCTTCTTAGGGATGCACACACACGCACGCACTCACGCAGACATACTGTACACACACACACACAGACAAACGCACACACACACACACACAGACAAACGCACACACACACACACACACACACACACACACACACACACACACACACACACACACACACACACACACACACACATTGCTGGTGTCTAAATCCCGCCCGGCTGGGGATGTTTATTTTCCGCCGCTTTATGATACCCATGATGCATTGCCGCGGCGTGCAGTCGTGCATCTTGGTGATAATGACGACCCGCCGTCTCGGCGATCGCATTAATCCCGCAGCGGCAGCGGCCGCAGCAGATGCAGAACGCCTGGCGCATGGCTCTCACTCCGGCTCCTACCTGCTTCAATTACAGGCCTGCTGGTCTTCATTTGAGACCTGCAGTTTTATGACCTGCCGGTAAAACCTGCAGGCCTCTATTAACCTCTAGTATAAACACACACACACACACACACACATACACACACGCACACACACACACACACACACACACACACACACACACACACACACACACACACACACACACACAGTGTCTCCGTCTCTACCTTTTTTCCATTTTTCTCAGGTGACAGGCAGACTGTCCCCCCCCTCTCTCTCTCTCTCTCTCTTTCATTCAGGTGACCTACAGGTTGCTTTCATTCTCTCTGGCCCTCATGGAGGACGGTCCTCTCTTTAGAGGTCATCTCCGTGGCTGTGGCCGGGGGGCGAGGCTGTCCATGCAGATGCCTGACTGTCCCCTGAGCCCTCAGTGTGTGTGATGGTGACTGCAGAGGCCCTGTTCTGTTCTCTTCTCTCCTCTTCTCTCATTTTCTCTCCTCCTCTTCTCTACTCTTCCCTCCTCTTCTTTCTTCTCTTTCCTTCTCTTCTCTTCTCTTCTCTTCTCTGCTCTTCTCTTCTCTTCTCTTCTCTTCTCTTCTCTTCTCTTCTCTTCTCTTCTCTTCTCTTCTCTTCTCTTCTCTTCTCTTCTCTTCTCTTCTCTTCTCTTCTCTTCTCTTCTCTTTCCCTCCTCTTCTCTTCTCTTCTCTTCTCTTCTCTTCTCTTCTCTTCTCTTCTCTTCTCTTCTCTTCTCTTCTCTTCTCTTCTCTTCTCTTCTCTTCTCTTCTCTTCTCTTCTCTTCTCTTCTCTTCTCTTCTCTTCTCTTCCTCCTTCTCCTCCTCTCTTCTCTTGCCTCCTCTCTTTTCTATAGTCTCTGACCTTTGACGAGGACAAACCCGGCAACAGCAGACGTATTTGCAGCGCGTCCCTCATCCCGGCGAGGCCGTGCTCTCCCAGATGAACCGGTCTGGACCCCTCAGCCCCTGGAACACAATAGTGCGAGAGCAGAGCCCGCTTGCCTCTCCATCACAGCAAATGTTTGCAGATCTCTGGCACATAAAACGAACGACCCAATCCCTGCCGCGCCCGCTCCGCACACAACGCCACCCGGCTCAGCGGCGCAGACGAGCCCCGGCATAAATAAAGCCGCCGCACAACGGGCCAGCGCGCCTGGCGAAAACCAACAGCATCACTGAGGGAAACAGATCGCCAAAACACCAGCTCTCTCACAAATCCTGAGGCGGGAGAGGGAGAGAGAGAGGGAGAGAGGGAAAGGGAGAGGAAAGTGTAAAGGGTGAGAGGGATTGATCTAATTTACACCCTCGGGTGAATTGACAATTATCCGGAAGAGGAAGTTGGAATTGGGTCGTAGATTTGCCGCAGATCTTTTACAATGAAGCAGAATGCAAATATTGGATAATTTACATGAGGAGTTGTTACACCCGGCGCCTCGTATAGCTTGAAGAAGATTTAATAGCCTACTTTGACTGTAACTCACATGAGGCAACGAGAGAGAGAGAGAGAGAGAGAGAGAGGGAGAGGAATGGAGGGGAAAGACATGAGAAAAGAGGAGTGGAGCTCTCTCAGCTCCTTGGTGATTGAAGCCAGATTCTCTGGTCGCCCACACCCGGCTTCAAGGTGAGCATTAGTCATGCATCGCAGAGAGAGAGAGAGAGGTGTGGGGGAGAGAGAGAGGTGTGGGGGAGAGAGAGAGGTGTGGGGGAGAGAGGGGGATAGAAGAGTGTGTGTGTGTGTGGGGGGGGGGGAGGGGCTGGGAGAGAGAGCTGGAAGAGAGAGAGAGAGTTGGGGGAGAGAGAGAAGTGGGGGAGAGAGAGAGAGTTGGGGGAGAGAGAGGGATAGAAGTGTGTGTGTGTTGGGGGGGGAGAGGGCTGGGAGAGAGAGAGAGAGTTGAGAGAGAGAGTTGAGGGAGAGAGAGTGGTAGTGAGAGGGAGAGAGAGCGGGGGAAATGACGTTGACAGAGAGCGCGGGCGCGAGACAACGAGAGAGGTAGGGGAGAGAGAGAGAGACAGAGAGAGGGAGTGTGTGTGTGTGTGTGTCTAGGGGTGTGGTGGGGGGGTGGGGGTGTGGGAGAGAGTACATTACCCAGGAACTAGACCCCTATCTGCCCCCTGTCACCCTGCGTGTCCCTGGGGAGGGAGATCACAGACTACTTCAGCACTTATACTGTGGAAAAGATACATCTCTGCCACTGATGCCCTTGGATACGGGAACAATGTATTACTAGACATGATGGAATGTCACCAAAACGAATGAATCCTGCTGCAGGCCAATACCTGCGGAATACATATAACTTTGCACTGGTGGGGAGAGAAATTTGATTTCTCCACCCAAAGGTAGAGACCGAGACACTGTGTATTTGTGTGTGTGCGCATGTACAGTATATGTGTGCGAGTGTGTGTATGTGTGTGTGTATTGATGCTGTGTCATTGTGCGGTAGTCGGTGATCTCTGAGTGGAGAGGCTGATTGGTTGAAGCGCCGTCGTGCTCCTCATCGTCCTGTAAATAACACACAGCTCATCATTAATCAGTCTCTTCTGCACTGGTGATGACCCTGGCACAGTACACACACACACACACACACACACACACACACACACACACACACACACACATGCTCACACCGGATTTTCGACATTTAATTTACCTGGTGTCATATGTCAGCTGCATTAGTTCACAGGCAAGTGTCAAGCAGCAGCCCAGATGGACAGAAGGGAGCCCTCTGCTGGTCGTTGGTGTTACTGCAGCCACATTTACTAGAACGATAAACTATTCCATTCACACAGCAACAGGATTCATTGTGATCTCTTGTCTGACATCTCTCAGGTGCTGTGGATGACCATTAAGAACGTGTCCTTCACAAAAAAAATAGTACTGAGCTTGTATTTCATATTTATTATAGTGGGGATATTAAGTCAACCACATCATGGATGTCTGGTGGTGTTTGGGGAGAGTATTTATCAGAAGTGGAGCATTGCTTGTTCTCATACAAATGTCTGTATGAGACAACCATGGTTTGAGTTTTTTATTCAGCACCACAGGGCCGCTCCCTCTCCATCATCATCATCCTCATCATCATCATCTTCATCCTCATCATCATCATCATCACAATTATTAGTTCTCTGTTGTGTTTCGGTAATTCTTTATTTGAAGGGGTGCTTACAACTGGCGCTGGTGCTAAACTAACAATCAGTAAACATTAAACTAACTATCCACTAACCAAAACCCTAAAGTTGTTTGATTGACGCTATGCAGTAACACCTTGTCCTTGTCCTCAACCACGGTTGTCCCCCTAACGGCACTCTAGAGTTCTGGAAGGAAATATTACTGTAGTTGGCACAACCAGATCATTAAGGGGTTTTAGCACCAGATCCTTCCAGCATCACCTCCACTGGAGAGCTGCTTTTCAGCACCAACCTCACTAGACAGCTCCCCGGTCGTTTC